>NW_007726950.1:227744-253244 GCF_000696425.1 Galeopterus variegatus | reverse complement strand
CCAGATCCACCTGAGATCCCAACCCTTGCAGCCCAGAGGGGGCTTCAGAAATGGAAACAGGCCATCACCACAGAGCCTGCTAGGTGCAGAGATGGGTGCAGCAAAGGTGCTGGGGAAGAGGGACACCTCGGAGGGACACCCAGCCCAGTGAGTGGGGGGTGGGGGGACAGCTGGAGTTGACTACAGGAAAGTGACTTCTAAGACTTCTGAAACTTGAAGAATGAAGAATGGGAGAAGACGGCAAAGGGAAAGCCATAGCCCGGCTTTATGAAGACTGTATTTCAGTGACAGTGGCAGGGCCGGACCCCAGTGCACATCTTTCTCTCTCACACAAGCACATGATCCCTCAGACCTGAGCCCCTTTCCTCACCCTAAATTCCTCTGGCTGTCCCCAAAAAATCCAGGGATGAAGGCAGACAGAGGGAAACCTACCAACAGTCCCAAGCCACACCCTGGACCATCATTTCAACCCACTTCTGCCACCCGCTCTTTCCTTCATCGTGATCTGTTAAAGAAACATGATGCTGCCACTAATAAAAATCTGAAAAAAATATAAAGACTTTAACAAACACTTAACCACTAGAATTTTTTCCTGTTCTACTTCAAGCTTTGCTAGTATGCATATACATCAGAGTTGTCATCATAATCTACATAGTCTTTATCTTGCTTTTTAAACTTTACATTTTATCAGAAACATTTTTCTGTCTTTTTATGTAGTCCTTGTAATTATCATTTTAAATGTGTTCGTAGTATTCCAACAGGTGGATGTATTATAAAATTGCTTATCACACCATATCCTAGGGCACTTAATTTGCTCCTAGTTTTCCATTATAACAGATCATACAATAAACTTCTTCATGCATAGGGTTTTTTGCTTTTGTTGAACTATAAGCTTAGAATAAACTTCTAGGATTAGCATTCCTAAATCGACAAGTATAGAAAACTTGTGGCTCTTGCCACATATTGCTTTATAAAAAGATGAAATTCACTGTCAGTATATTGTATATTGTATGCCAGCGGTATATTGTATGCCAACTTCCTGCAACCTTAATGGCTTTGAGTGGGCTTTTTTTTTTTTTTTTAAATCTTACTTTATACCAGAGCTCACAAAGGCTTATGGCTACTCTATCTGACCTTGACAGGAGAGTGGTTAGGGCACAAACTCTGAAATCAGGTAGCCTGGTTTCACATTCTGGCTCTGACCCTTACTAACTTAGGCAAGTTATTTAACTTCTCTAGGCCTCGATTTCAATATCTGTAAAATGGGCATGATGATAGCAATCTTCATAGGATTAATGTGAGGACCAGATGAGTTAATACTTGTAGAGTACATAGATTAGTGCCTGGCTATTTAGTGCTTAGTTTTCTCCCCTTTACCTGTCCATCTCTCCTTACTCACCACCTCTTTTCCTTCCTATTTATGATTGCCTAGTTAATGCATTTAGTGTAAATTATACCACAGCATGGAACATCCATCAGACAAAAGCAATCATCAAAAAACAGACCAGTAACATAAACCTAGGAAAATCATAAGTCCACCCAATAATTGCACTTTTATACTCAAACATCAGAGAACCCTAACAGACAGAAGCCCACATTTGTCAATACACCAACATCCACAGGCCTCCTGCTAAGAAGGAATTTATTGTGCTTTAGGAGGAAGAGTTTCACTTTTAGTGAAACCTTGTGGCAAGCACCCAAAATTCCTTACCTTCAACACGCACATCTGTTTGATGGGGATAATAATAACCCTGCCAGCCCTACCCTATAGGTTTATTGTGAGGGTCAAATGAGAAGATAGCTATAGAGTCTATAAATAATACAGAGATCCCAAAATTCCTTACCTTCAACACGCACATCTGTTTGATGGGGATAATAATAACCCTGCCAGACCTACCCTATAGGTTTATTGTGAGGGTCAAATGAGAAGATAGCTATAGAGTCTATAAATAATACAGAGAATTCTAGAAGCATAAATACAGTGGTGTTTCCAGAATGAAATTTCATCATTGTCTTGCCCATCTCCTGTTTTACGGATGAGGAAACTGAGGCTGAGAAATAGGATTGTGAATAGGTCACAACCCTTCATGGCTGAGCTAGAACTAGAATCCATATTTTTTAGCACATAGTATTATTTCTCCTTCCCATTTTTTTCCATCATGCTGGGATGACTATACAAAAATAATACAACAGATTTCTCAGAATAGAAAGATTTGTAGAAATATTCCATTCATCTGGGTTTTTTTCTTTGTATGTTCTTTCCACCGCCTGCTGAAATCAATACCTAGTGCATGTTTGCAGGCATAGCATGTAAGACTCAAGAAGTATAAAAAAGGAAAGGTAAAGGTTGATCTATAATTCCTGATCCAAAATGGAAAAACATGACCCTATAAGATGGAGATAGCATGTTACCTTGATCCCTGACCCATATTTTGATTCCTCACTCTTTTGGCTCCTCTGTGATCACCTGTAGAAGGGTTTCTATACATCATCATGTTTCTGGAGCCTAGATATATCTGTTTTGAGAACAATTCCTTTGGATCCCAACTAGGTTATCACCACCACTGCCCTTTAATCAACAAATGAAAACAAATCTCCCACATCAGTCATGTAGACATCAAAAATTGCCAAGACCGGTAACAGAATTCCCGCTCTCCTCCATGTTGTGTTGGCATCAAGTAGATGCAGCTTTCATAATCTGTGCAAAACAGCTATGCTTCAATCAATGAACCCACCATGACTGATGTCGTAACAGCCCTGTGCTAAGCATGATGGTGATTCTGGAAGTAGCCTGTTGCGGAAAGAGGCATGGCCCTAGGCACTGACAGTCCACTGGGGAGTCAGGGCATAAACACAAGAAAATAAAGCGTGACCAAGAGGGGCTGCCCAGAACCAAGAATGACGGTGAATCAGACAGAAGTCAAGCTGGGATTGAACACTCAAGAGATCCTGCAGATGAATCAGGGAAGATGAGGACCTAAGGGGAGGTCCATTTTGAACTGACTGAGAAAATGGGGGAGGTGTTGAGTCAAGCAGGTGAAACATGAACATAGGCCCAGAAGCAAAAGTAGAAGAAAGAGAAGGAGCTGGAGAGGGAGGAAGGGGGTAGGAAGGGGAGGAGGGAGCAGGACAAGGAACAGGAGGAGGAGGGAGAGGAGGAAGGTGAGAGGAGGAGGGCAGAGAAAGAGGGAGGTGGAGGAGAAGACGCCATTTGGGCTGAGTGTGTGCTGAGCTGGGAACCTGGGACACGTCGTGGATAGGAACCGTGAGGACTGGAGCAATTACTCATGGGTTCAATGCACAGTCGCTGAGCAGAGCCCTGTGTGCCAGCAAGTGCAAGGGACACAAGATGAAAGAAGCCACTTCGGCCCTCAAACAGGTATAGGCCAACAGGAAATGAGGCAGGTACTCAGGGTCCATCATCCCCTTCCCCAGTGTAAGAAGGAAACGATCTGAACACCTGGCTGCCCAGGTTAAATGATGGAGACCCCCGATCCCTAGCAGTGAGGGGGGGGTGGGGTGTGATTAAGTTCTGGGAAAAGGAAGGTAGAAATATTGTGGGATGGCTTTCTTAGAAGACAAAGCTCATTTGGAGGATTCCAGGATTTGGTAAATACAAAAAAAGAATCAAGAGTGTATCCTGTCAGGGCCGGCCCGTGGCTCACTTGGGAGAGTGTGGTGCTGATAACACCAAGGCCACGGGTTCGGATCCCTATATAGGGATGGCTGGTTAGCTCACTTGGGTGAGTGCGGTGCTGACAAGACTGAGTTAAGGGTTAAGATCCCCTTACCGGTCATCTTTTTAAAAAATATTTTCAAAAAGAGTGTATCCTGTCTTTCCTGTACAGACTCCATTATTTTAAGATAAGGAAATATTTAATGAGGGGAAATTTCTCTTTATAGAAGTATTGCCTAACAAATGAAGAAGAAATGATATAATGAAAATATCATCTTAATGAAATAATAGTTCTAGGCAATGACTATCAATGGCTGTTAATATCACCAAAAGAGACATGACGTTTCTCTAGATAGAGGAACACATTACCACCTATGTAGTAATCTTTCCAGAGAATGAAACCTGAACCTGATCACACCTCTAGATCTAATTGTCAATTGATAGGAAGCACAGGAAACAGAGAAACATATTAAAAGATGCCATTGGGATGTAATCAATAAAATCCGGGTGTAGAAACTCTACAGGACAAAGCAGCGATTTTCTTCAACAAATAAGTTAGGTGAAAAAAAGAGATGGAGGAGGAACCTATGGAGACATGAGGGATCTATTGGCCAAATGCAATGTTTAGACTTTGGTGAAATGTTGTTAGAACAAATAAGCTATAAAAATAATTGAGGAAATGCAAATACTCAACCTATGGAGACATGAGGGATCTATTGGCCAAATGCAATGTTTAGACTTTGGTGAAATGTTATTAGAACAAATAAGCTATAAAAATAATTGAGGAAATGCAAATACTCACTGGATATTAATGATATGAAGGAATTGATGGGGTTTTTGGATGGGATCATTTATATTTGCAGATGTGCAGATGATGTTAAATGATGTCTAGAAGGATCTTACCTCTCCGAGGGGGAGGGGTAAGTGAGCAGGGTTATAGATGAAACCAGATTATCAGTGAGGAATTGTGGAAATTGGATGAAGGATACATGAGGGTTTATTATAATATTCTCTCTACTTTTGTTTATGTTTGAAATTTTTTAAAAATAAAAAAGATAGCACACATCCTTGCATTCTGCAGGAACTCAAAAAGATATTTTCTCACCCTCTCCGAGGGGGAGGGGTAAGTGAGCAGGGTTATAGATGAAACCAGATTATCAGTGAGGAATCGTGGAAATTGGATGAAGGATACATGAGGGTTTATTATAATATTCTCTCTACTTTTGTTTATGTTTGAAATTTTTCAAAAATAAAAAAGATAGTTAGCACACATCCTTGCATTCTGCAGGAACTCAAAAAGATATTTTCTCTGGGGGGGCAAGTTAGAAAACAGCGCTCTTCCTTACATGTGACACAGCCCTGGGCCGGGCACTTGGGTTGCTTCCACTCTGCTGCATGAAGTCCTTGGGGACACAGACGATCCAGCTCACCACCTATGGCTGCAGTGGACAATTGGTGCACTTCACAATCTTGATGTGAGAGAAAAATAAACTCCTATCTTGTTTAAACCACTGTGACTTTGGTCTCTGTGTTCACAGCCAAACCTAATCCTGACTGAAGGAGGAAATGATTTGTACTCTAAAAGAGGCACTGAAAATACAGTGGCGGGTTCGGACAAGGAAAGAGCATGTCTCATCAGGTGGATTGGTTAGCTATTGCTACAAAAATATTACATTCTAAACAGTCATAAAACTGCAGTGGCACACAACAGTAAGCACTTATTCTCACAGATCTGCAGTCCGGCCAGCTCTGAGGCTCTGTGGCTGCTGTTTCTCATGGCAGGTCTGTGCACTGCTGCAGAGGCTCTGCCACACATGTCTCTCATCCTCCTTCAGCTAGCCAAGACATGTCCTTCTCTGGAGTGGCAAGTGGACATCTGTAAAACCTCTTAAAGCATGCTAGTGGTGATAGCTTGTGCAAAGACCCAGGGTGAGGTAAGGAAACTGCAAGTGGATTTCTGTGATGAGAATAGAGTGTGCGTGTGTGCATGTGCATGCTCACGTACATGTGTGCATGCACCTGCTGAAGAAATCAGGAATTTATTTGATAGTCAGTTGGAAGCACTGGAGTCTTCTGAGCATCATAGTGAAGTATCAGCAAAAGTAATCTACTGTAGGGGCCGGCCCGGTGGCGCACTGGAGAGTGCGCCGCTTGGGAGCGCGGCGGCGCTCCCACCGAGGATTCAGATCCCATGTGGAGACCAGTTCCCGCTCACTGGCTGAGTGCGGTGCGGGTGCAACACCGAGGGTTGCGATCCCGTTACCGGTCAGTAAAAAAGACAAAAAGGAAAAAAAAAAAAAAGGAATCTACTGTATATGCACAAAATGATTGGGGGTGGGGGTAGATCTAGGGGCTGGAAAATCAATAAAGTGGGGTTGAAAACCAGCCTTAGGAATGGCATATTGATCTTCAGTGCAAGGGTAAAAAGGAGGAACAGAGGACAAACCTTCCATCTTAACCAGAGAAAAGAACATTCTGAAGGCACTCCTCTTCTTAAGACAACACATGATTCCACAGGTGGTTCCTAATCCAGTTGCTCCTAAATCCAAAGTGACACCATTCAAGGAAATCTCATGTACTCACCTCTGAGAAGTTAAGCTTTCCTCTTATCCCCTTTGTCATGATCTGATTCTAACTTTTCCTATCTTTTCCACCTGTTCTCTGATTTTCTTCTTATTGTACATGAGGCAGTTATACACATTTATAACTCAACTCAAACATAGGGATCACCATAGCAAACATGCCTCAGATTGTGGAAGGCTGCACCATTGCAGCCTTGATATTAACCTCTGACTATTAATGCAACCTATGGCCACCTGGAATAAAGACTACTTTTCCCAGATTCCTTTGCAGTCAAGTGTGGCTGTGTGACTAAGTTCTGACCAATGGGATGTAAGCAAAAGTTCATATATGACTCCAAGGAAATGTTCTTTAAGGCAAAGAGGTGAGCCTTTCTTTTCTTTATTGTTTGTACTAACTGAAAGATGGATGGACAGGCTGGAACTGGAGCAGCCATATAGGACCATAAAGTGAAAAGTATATGCTGAAGATGGTGAAGAGGCAAGTTTGAAAGAGCCTGGATACTGGATAATTTCATGAAGCCACTCTACTAGCCCCAGACAGCCTCCCTATGACTTCTTTAAAGGAGGAAAGAATTAAATTTTTGTCACATTGAAGCCATTGTTATTTTGCAACTCTCTCTTTCTTCCACCTGCAGTCAGGTGTAAAATCACCATGTGACCACTGATCCCTCCTCACGTAAGCACTAGACAGAGGTGACATGTTTCAGCTGTGATGCGAGACCGTGTTCAGAGTTATGGAAACAGGTAAGTTGTAAGTTTGTAAGAAGAGACACTGCTTTAATGCACAGGGAACAGCAATCATGAAGGAAAAAGGAGTGGGAAAGTGGCCCAAGTGTATTCAATGAATGTTAAGGGAGAATCAAACAAATTTGGTGTGACAGGGTATAATTGATTTAGCCTTTCCTTGAAGTCGAGGGAGACATTGTGACCTTATCTTCATTCCTCAGTTCCCTCATTCTCCCTCAGTGCTTCCTCCTTGGTTGGTGGGGGTGCATGAGAGGTGGAAATCCAGGCAGAGGGTACAGGGCAGTCCCTGGATGCACCAGTCTTAGGGGGCAGGCTCTCACACTTCAGTGTGCATAAGAATCATATGAAAAATTTGCTTAAAAGATAGATCCCCAGATCCCAGTCCCTGAGATTCTGACTCAGGACACCCAGGGCAGGGCCCAGGAACCTGCATTTTAGCAAACATGACCTCCCTGCAGGTGGACTTCATGCAGATGTTTAGGGGCTCCTCTTTGAAAAACTCAGCTGTGAGAGCTGACTGTCAACCCCAAGGGCATGTCCGCCCTGTGTCTGCCCCACTCTCCTCTATGTGCCCAGCACCCAGCACACTGGACACCAGGGGCTGCTCAGTGCCTGTTTATTGGCAATGAGGAGCTGCTGTGCATTCTTGAGCAAACAGTGACCTAAAGAACACTTCCACTGCTCCTGGCTCAGCTTCCCTGGGGCCTGCTGAGGGAGGACAAAAGAAATTTCTAATCCAACAGGAACCGAGGGTTTTCTTTTTTCAAAAAAATCAGGTTCTCAGGCCAGCATTTGATCCTGTTGTGGCTCAACCTACTTTCTGACTTTGCAACCAGTGTCTGATCAGCCCACAGCAAACTCTGTGTTAGTATTAGGTGAGTCATCCTTTTGGAGACGGGGCCTGGGATGTTGAGAGAATAGACAAAGTTTGGGGCCTGAGATCTAGTGTCTGATCAGCCCACAGCAAACTCTGTGTTAGTATTAGGTGAGTCATCCTTTTGGAGACAGGGCCTGGGATGTTGAGAGAATAGACAAAGTTTGGGGCCTGAGATCCGCAGCTGGAACATTCACAGAGCGTCACATCAGTGTGGCTCTCTCAGAGTCCTCGTGACTTCCCACTTGGGGCCCATCTTCCCTCCCTGCAGTGGGCACAGTGGCTCTGCTAGTCTTCATTTCATGCGTGAGGAAACTGAGGCTCTGAGAGGTTAGGATACTTTACCCAAGTCAAGGATGCAAGATTCACATTTGGTGCACACCCAAGTGTGTCTCCTTGCCATGGTGGCTCCACCACATGGCATTTGCTCATGGTTTGCACCTTGTCACTCTCTGTCCTAACCCCCAGAAGCAAGGCTGGCCACACACCTACTTGGAGGCATCAGCCTCACTTTACAGAGGAACTGGAGGAGTCTAGGATTTCCACCCTATCCCCTCACCCTTTTCCCAAAATTAGGCTCAATGCCTTGAAAGGCCACCATCCCTCTTTGGGTTAAGGCATTTTCCTGGTTTGAAATGTGGCCTTGGGAAAAGCAGTGTTAAAGTAAATTTGCATACAGGCACAAGCCCCCTTGTGACCTATCAACCTCTAAGAGCTGAGTCTTCTCACGGCTCAAGAAGCAAGTGCTCAGCCCTCCTTAGTGTATTTATTCACCAAGTCAACTGGATTTACCTCCAGAGCCTTTGTCTCCCTCTCCCTTCTTCTGGGTCCCCTGAAATCTAGTGACATCAGAGACTGAGCTTCTCTGGGTAGTCACAGTGCCTTGGGTCAAACATCTCAGACTCTAATATAGAGTTTCAGGTGTGAGTAGGGCAGGAGGGGTGGATGTCAGTGGCCTTCAGAGTCCCAGGGAAGGCCACTGCTGATTTATGAGCTTGATCTTACCGACTGGGGAAGAGGGAATGTGGCGGTGGCTCCTATGGGGCAGAGGGAGGTGGGGAGAGGTCAGAGGCCAGCCAGGCCTCCTAGGGATAGTGCCCCACAAGGCAGATGTGACCCAGGCTTCACCCCACAATGTGTTCAGGTTGCATCATTAAGGATGAATTGATTGTTGATTATCAATGATGAAATGATTGGTTGATTATCAATAATAACCACTCCAAAGCAAAGCCAGATGGGCAGTGTTTGCTTTAATGGTGAAGGAAATGAGTGAGCTGCCATCCACCAAGAGAGTGGCTTTGTGGGGGCCTTAAGTCACAGACTCTCGGAATCAGAAGGTACTGTTTACAAAGTCTAGTCCATACCCTGACTCAGGAAGAGGGTATCCATAGTAGCATCATCCACAAGTGGTCACTTGGCCTTTGCAAGAACACATCAGGTGTGACAAAGGGCTCCCTGCCTCCCGTGGCTGTCTTTCTGGGTCCCATCTACCCGTCTGTAAATTCGAGGGTTCATCCAGATGCGCTCCAGAGTCCCTGCCTGCTCCAACAGTCTCTGACCCTCAGATTCCTAAACCCAGAGGACTTTAACTGTGATCACAGCAGTAATGACTGAAGGGAAAGTCTGAAGTGTCATGTCATGCAATGTATTCATCCTACAGAGGACTTTAACTGTGATCACAGCAGTAATGACTGAAGGGAAAGTCTGAAGTGTCATGTCAAGGAGTGGGGCAATGTATTCATCCTAGCCTACGTACTTTCAAACAAGCCTGCGAGAGTGAGTCCTAGGTCCCTGCCCAGGCCAGGAGTCAAATGACCATGAGCTCCCTGGAAGTTACCTGAGATGAGAGATCAGGTGACAAGCAGTCATCTTCAACACAAACCAGCAGCCCCGAAGTGCACAGGGCAGCGGGGGTGGGGGTCGAGGGCTCTGTGTATGTGATTGTTTGGCCAGCAGAGCACTTGTTCTCTTTGGTTTTGTTTGAAAGCCTTCTCATTTCACCATGGTAACCCCACTCTCTCTGGTTTTACTCCCCACTGAGGCTCACAGATCTAATTACCTGCCCGCCCCTGAAGGTGTTTGAATTGGCCACTCCTGCCTAGATGCCCTCCCAGATTAACACTGCCTACAGCTCCGACCCCTGCTGACCCTAGGCTTGCCCTCCCCTCACCCCCAGCATGAAGCTAAGCCAGACATGGGTTATTATTTTGCATGTGATCCTAAATCCCTTCATCTGTCCTGCTTCCTGGAGGCCCAGACTGTGTCTGTATCATTTTTGTTTCTCTACCATGCCTGATAGAACATGCGACATATTCTCAATCTCGGAAAAATCTGATCTTTGCTTTTTTGTTTTGTTTTATTGGTAATGGTAAAACATACATAATGTAAATTTTACCATTTTAACCATTTTATGTGTACATACACATTAAAACCATTGACAACGTTGTATAACCAGCACCACTATTTCCAAAACTTTCCGTCATCCCAAGCAGAAACTCTGTTCCCATCAGTCACCTTATTCACCCCTCCCCCAACCCCTGATAACCTGTAATCTCTTTCTGTCTCTATGAATTTGCCTATTTTAGGTACCTTATATGAGTGGAATCATAAAATATTTGTTGTCTTGTGTCTGGCTTATTTTACTTTAGCATAATGTCTTCAAGGTCCATCCATGCTTAACCTGTATCAGAACTTCATTCTTTTTTATGGCTGAATGTTATTTCATTGTATGTATATACACATTTTGTTTATCCATTCATCCATCAATGAACATCTGAGTTGTTTCTGCCTTTGGCTATTGTGAATAATGCTGCCAAAAAAATAATGCTAAGAACATGGGTGTGCAAATAACTGAGTCCCTGTATCCAGTTCTTTTGGATATATATCTAGGAGAGGAATTGCTGCGTCATATGGTAATTCTATGTTTAGCTTTTTGAGAACCCTCCAAACTGTTTTTCTGAGCCTTGCTTTTAAACCCAGATAAAATATCACCTCCACTGTGAAACTTTCAGTCCCCAGCTCCCTCCTGACTCCTAAATCAAAATCAAACTGGCCCTCTTCTGTACTCCAAGGCACCCTCTTCATATAACAAATGCAGCCCCTGTCACATTGGCCTCTGGTCATCTGTTTACTGGGATCTATGCTATGAGTGCCCTGAGGGCAGGGACAGGGTCTTCTCCAATCTCACGTCCCCAGACCCTACTGTGGTGCTTGCTCATGGTGGGCTCCATAAATAATGAAATGAACCCCTATTTGTTTGACCAACAGGTGGTCAGTTGCTCACTAACTCACTGCTTAGCTGTCTGGTTGACCGACTGGCTGAACAAACACAGCACCTGTCCCTGTTCTGTCTGCCAGATCATATCCTTTTCCTCTTAGCTGGAAAGGGGTACTCATGATCTTGCCTACCCGTGAAGTGATTAAGTGTGGGGTCAGGCCAACACCAGCCACACAAATCAATATCCTATTAGGCAGGAAGAGAGTCCGTGCCATTGTGATGGGTAGGCACCAACAATGTCCCATGAGTGACACTGTACCTCAGGCAGAGACACAGGCTACAGCCCCCGGAGCAAGAGCTGCCAACATGTGGGAGGACTTCATCATCAAAGAGGAGTCCCCTGACAAACAAGAGTCAACCTGGGTTCTGAAAAGAAGGGGTCTAGGCCCCCAAAGTGATCAGGCTTCAGGAGACAAGCATTTGAATGAAGACCAGAAAGAAAAATGTCAGTGTGTCTTTCCAGTGTGTGGTCTGTCTTCTCTGCCATCCACAGCGCTGGCTGTATGGATGCAACTGTATGGCCCACCCAGGTTGCTGGGTGGTTTGGCCTTGGCCATGCCTGGCTGGACTCCATCTCCTCTTATCACAGTAGTACCTGATGGCCTCTCTCACTCTGGGCTCCCTGTGATGGGACTGCAGGTCTCTGGGGCTCTGAGAAGCCTGGACAGGTTGGAACTCTGTCCTTTGAGAATGTGTCTCCTCCTTCTAGCTGCAGCAATTTGAGAAGCAGCCTCTGGGTGGCTGGTCTAACTGCTGAGGTCACAGAAATGAAGTTGGCAGCGCTGAGGCCTCTGATCACTTGGTAGATGAATTAGAGCACAGTGAGAGAGAAGGCAAACATGACAGATTGAACACACACACCAATGTCTGCTCCCTTCCAAAATCACTTCCAAAATTAATGAGAAAATTTTTTAAAAGACATAAACCCACAGGACAGGAAGACAGGAGAGGAGATTGCGACAACAAATTTGGGGGCTGGAAAGCAAATGGAAAATTGGTAACTGGAAATGGACAAGTCCAAGGGAGCTGAATCCTATACCAGGGGAGAAAAGCTGAGAAACACCCAATTACACTGTAGAATTCTCAAAGGGCTCTGACCACCATGGTACCTACGGGATTGGGAGTAAGGGGGAGGATGAAATTAGGAGCTTTGAGAGCAACCAGATCCTCCAGGTCCCCTCCCCCACTCCAGTGCTGGGCATCTGCCTCCTTCTCCATCAGAGCAGGGGTCTGGAGACTTTTTTTCTCTGCAGAAGATAAAGCAGAGAGCCTTTGGGCAGGGAAATAATTAGTACCCCCAACCCCCACCAAGTTCTTCTCCCCAACTCAGCCTCCAAAACGCTGACACCAGACTTTTACCCTCCAGACAGGAGATCACAGAGAAGTCCCCAGGTGCTTCACCATCCGAAATGAAAAGCCTGAAGACATTGACCCAGAGGTTCCCCAACAAAGGGCCCACCAAGATCGCTCTACAGTGACACTCAAAGTTGACACCCACCACTCACCTACTTAGAGTTCCCAATCAGCATTTTGGTGCCTTCCTGCCCACCACAACACTTAATTATAAGCAGATAACCAAGGATTATCAGACTTCCTAGAAAAGCCTCTAATAAGGAATATAAAGACCGAACAACCTGGAGGCAGCAGAAACTATGCAGGAAGAAAAAAAGAATTAAAGATTATTAACATCCCCAGAGAAATAAGATGTTTCATACCAAAAACAGAATGATATTTTAAAAAGAACATTTAGAGAACACAAAAAAGAGTTCTTGGAAATCAAAAACATGAGAACAGACATGAGAAACTGTATAGAAGTGTTGGAAGATCAACTTGAGAAAATCTCCCAGAAAGCAGAACAAAGAGACAAAGACATGGAAAACCCAGGAGCTCCAGCATCAGATAATAGAAGCAAGAGAGAGAGAACAGAGAAAACGGAAATGATGAAATCGTTCTTGAAAGAATTCAAGAATATTTCTGGATCTGGAAGAACATGAGTTACAGAACTGTTGTAAAAATGGGTCCTTCCAGGTCTTCACCTTGCCATGCACCAGAGTTCAAGGAGAATTTCATAGCATTTCACATAAGTGGTAAGGAATAGTCTTTACTGGAGAATGAAAAAACAAGGCCAGAGTCTGTAAGAAGAGACATGAAGATAAAGATGCGGACCCCTGAGTCTCCCATCATTTCCACAGAGGGTGCTGCTAGGATGCAATGTGGTTCTGGTTCCAGTGGAGGGACCCCATGCTCACTGTGGGTCTCCCTTTTATAGGCTACTGTAGGAAGACTGTCTTGTCACAAGAGTAATGATAGGCTACTGGGCACCAGGCAGTCTGAATGCAGGGTACCTGCTGTTTGCTATTATTGGACAATACCAGCTTCCCATTGTCTGGAGGCCTTGGAGTCTGCGGTAACTTATAGGTATACCCCCAGACCCCTACTGGGGGGAGGGGGAGCAGTAGGGAGTTGGTTCTGTAGGAAGCTGAGCTTAATGTAGCTCCTCCTACTGGGAGATGGGGACCCGGAGGCCCAGCTGGCTTATGTCTAGGCAACCCAGAACAAACTCCCAGGGTGGTTTTAATAATTCCGCTTGCTGCACCATGAACACTGAATGGCCCATTAAAAACAGTCCCACACCAGTGCCCATAACTGGGAATTTTCAGAACACTGAAAACTGGGGACAAAAATAGGGACAAAGAAAAGGTCTTGCCAACTTCCAGGGAGAAAAGCACAGGTAATTCATGAGAGGTCAGTGATGCCAATTGATTTGAACCTCTCAGTGTTTATACTGGCAGAGAAGATGATAAAACAAGGCCCTCAACATTCTAAAGGAACATGATTTCCACCCCAGGATTCTATATCCAGAAAAATTATCAGTCAGGGGGGAGAGTGGTACTTTTCACTAAGCAAAGTCTCCAAAAATTATCACCCTAGGTCCTTTCTCAGGGAGCTACTAGAAGTTGTTCACTATTAAAACCTGGGAAGATGGATGCAGGAAACAGGAAATCTATGCAAGAGAAGAACCAAGGGAATTTCCAGGAGGACAGTAGAGGGAGGCTCTGGAGGTGCAGAGGGCAGCCAGTCCAGACTGGAGCAATCATTACCATGCCCTCTGCTGCTGTGCAACAGTATTAACCAGATGACATGCTTTACCAAAGCAAGGGAGTAAACCAAGGTAGAGAAAGCCATGAGATCCAGGATACACAGGCTCCAACTGAGGATAAAGGCAAAGGGAATTTTAAGGGTAACCACAAAAGGAAGTCCCGGATGACAACTGGATGGCAAACCTTGAGAAGAGTGCATAGTCCGGATTGGATGACAATGAAGGTCTCCAGGAGGGACAACTCCAGGAAAAAAAATTGAAAATGATAGATTACCTCCCATGATCAGCCTTATGGAAAAGTATACTGTGGGAAGAATGTGCAATAGTGCTGAGAAAGCTAAGCAATGAAAACAGCAAAGCAATTATTAACTTCAGGAAAAACAAAAGCAAAAGAGAAAATAAGAAACAAAGAAAACAATAACATGTATTACAATACTCAGCTGTGAATAATTTTTGCAAAGTCATAATAGCCTAGACTCAATGCTGTAAAATAGCCATATTGGAGGGATAAGGGAGGGGAAGGAGAGAGGATATTTGTGTAAGAGCACTAAACCTCTTCTGTTTTAAAAAGAAATCAATAGGTAATGCCTATAACTAAGCAATCAAAAGATAGCAGCATAGGCATATTTATCAGACATCTAGAAACAGGTAATTTCCAGAAGAAACAGGTAATAGAGTCTGGTACTTGCCTTTAAGGAAGGAGAAGTGGAATAGTGGGGAAGGGTGGGGCAGGAAACTGCCACATTATGTCATAATCATTTTAGTACTATATGGCTTTTTAAAATGTGTGTGTGTATTATCTTGATTTTTTTAAACTAATTAAACAAATAAAACTGCAGCAATATTGGAAGGCTATGACTTGGAAATTGTTTCCATGTGGGATTTGATTGACTGACTTATGAATACCATACAAAGACTCATGAATTTGCTCTTACTTAATAGCTTTGGGTCTGTGATTCTCCCAAGAAGGGTGACTATTTCTAAGATACACAATAAGCATTTTTGGAGTGAACGAATGAACAAACAAATGAACCAAAAAACCAGATAACAAGCAGAAGTACAAGCATACTGTACTTATAAGAACCCAGCAGACACTCAAGTTGTGTGGACAGAGCCATCTGTCAGGAACTGTGCTAGTCAGGGTTTTCCAGAGAAATAGAAACAATTCAATAAGTAAAGATATATAAAAGGGGATTTATTATGGGAATTGGGCCACATGGTTATGGAGGCTGAGAAGTTCCATGATATGCCGTCTGCAAGCTGGATAACTAGGGAAGCTGGTGGTGTAATTCAGTCTGAGTCCACAAGCCTGAGAATAGGGGGAGCTGATGGTATAACCCTCTGTTGGCACCAAAGGCCTGAGAACCTGGGCTACTGGCATAAGTCCCAGAGTCCAAAGACCCAAATACCTGGAGTCCAAAGGCAGGAGAAGATGAATGTCCCAGCTCCAGAAAAGAAAGCAAATTTGTTCTTTTTCCACCTTTTTGTTCTACTCAGGCCTGCAATGGATTGGGTGATGCTGCCTACACTGGTGAGGGCAGATCTTCTTTACTCAGTTCACTGATTCCAATGTCAATCTCTTTGGGAAACACCCTCACAGACATATGCAGAAATAGTGTTCACCAGCTGTCTGGGCATCCCTTAGCCCAGTCAAATTGAAATTAACCCTTACAGGGACCAAGGCAGGGACTGCTGCACAAGATCAGACAGTCCCTCCGTGAGGGATGGCTGGAGCCCAGGAAATTCCCCTTCTCTCTAGGAGGCCATGTGGTCCCAATTCCAGACCCAGATGGGACAACTAACACCACGGCTTAGATGTGTATGTCCATAGGGGCTTGGGCTTTGTTAGTTGAGCTCCTTTGGCAGAAAGAAACTGAGACTCACTAAGACAACCCTAAGAAAGTCAGTCCTGCTGGTCAGTAAATGTGAGGGCTAAAACTTGCCTGGACAGGACAGACCGGGAAAGACACTCTAGGCGGCTCTGGAGACCTCTCCTCTCTGGTGTCTCTTCTTCCTGCATGTTCCTCTCCCTGCTTCTGCTTCTCTCTGGGAAGTGGACATTGTTGAAAATCTTGCTATGTTTGAGGAATTCTCAGCCTTATGTGTTCTTCTTCCCCATTGCTGAACACAGAAACCTCACCTCTGCAGCCTCCTTGGTAACAATGCCTTAGACAGGTAACCTAAATTCCACCATTTAGTCTCATCCACAACAGGCTTTGACCAGACACAAGCACCTGAGGAAGAAAGTACCACAGGGCAGAGGCACCAGCTTGGGGACAGTGGCACTAGCTTCCTTTATGGCATGGCATGGGCTGTCCTGCCTGGGAGCTGAGCCTCCAGCCTGGTTCCCAGTCCTCCAAATGATTCTGTATGGGTCTTGGTTTATGTTCTCCCAGAAGACTGATTCAAATATTCAAGTGTAAGTATTTAACTGATGGGAGATCCCAGGAAGTCAATGGTAGGAAAGGGGGAAGAAAGACAGAGAAGGGAAGGAAGCTAATAAAGTTAACAAGTGTGGGAGATTGTATAATGGTCCCTATTCCTCCCGTTGCAGTGTCCAGTGACTTCACCACTCTTCCCATGCAGGGGTAGGGTCTATTTCTCCACCCCAGTGAATCTAGCCAGCCTTGGGACTCATTCGACCAACAGAACATGGTAGAAGTGGCGTTGAGTGGGTTCTGGAACCTAGCCCTGCAGCTTCTGCCTGTGGTCTCTTGGAATGTTGCCCTAAGACCACCACATAAGGAAGCTGGTCTATCCTCCTGGAGGATGGATCACATGGAGGGGAAACGAGGCACTCAGCCAACTGGAAGATGTTGAGTGAGGCCGTCTTGGACCTTCTATCCTGGCCAACCTCCAGCTGGGTGCAGCTGCATGATTGAGCCTCTGGAACCTAGCCCTGCAGCTTCTGCCTGTGGTCTCTTGGAATGTTGCCCTAAGACCACCACGTAAGGAAGCTGGTCTATCCTCCTGGAGGATGGATCACATGGAGGGGAAACGAGGCACCCAGCCAACTGGAAGATGTTGAGTGAGGCCGTCTTGGACCTTCTATCCTGGCCAACCTCCAGCTGGGTGCAGCTGCATGATTGAGCCCAGGCAAAACCAGCAGAAGAACAACCAGCCAGCCCATAGAATCCTGAGGAATAATAATAAATCATTATTGCTTTATGCAACACAATTTTAGGATCCTCAGCAGTAGGTAACTGTTATATCAAGCCAGTTACCACTGAGGGCAACGAGAGCTCCATCTTGCTGCAGAACTCTGGGAGACAGTGTAGAACAGACCTCAGAGTTATCTCAATCAAAGGAAGTGGGCGCTGGGGTACATATTCACCAAGTCCCATCCATCATTGGGTGAGAGCTGCTTCCCAGACATTAACCCTCTTGTACTTTCAGTTTGCCCCACACACTGACCAAGCTTTCTTCCTGTGGCCAGAGAACTGTACATTGTCACAGTAAGCAGACTTCAGTGTGTGGCAGTGAATGCAAGGGGGTCTGGCCATGGCACCAACAGAGCCTGATACAGTGAGCAACTCTGAGCCCTTTTCAGAAACTTCTTCTCTGTTTAATCAACTAGAGTTAGTGCTTATTGCTTGCCTCTTGGAACCCTGACTGGTGAATGTGTTTCTCCATTCCAGTCCTTGGCTACCATCTGACCTGGCCCCTCTCTATTCCACAGAGCAAATTCTGAAGGCAGCCAATTGGATTGGCTCTGCATTCCTCCAGCGCCCCTGATGAGCAGAGCTCTTCCAGCCAGATGGTCACCAAGTGCCTGCACATGGGCAGCCTGCAATCAGGGGCCTGCGTGGGCCAGTCAAGGTTCAGTTACTTCCCTGAGCAGAGCCATTGAGTGTGTGCAGGCACCATGACTGATCTGCCCCAGCGAGGTGGGGGAGAGGAATTCTTGTCTGGATTCCTGCCCCTGCCCCACCTCGTTATGTGGCTCTGCCCATTGTTCCCCATTTCAGAAGCTCTGGGGCATGGAACCTTCTGTCCACAGTGGAGCCAGGTAGGAGTTCCTGGTACCCAAAAGTACTTGTCCATCTTTCAGCCTCCCAGAGGAACCCCCACACCCCTGATTCCACTTAGAAGTGTGATGCATGCCTGCATTCCAAATTGGAAGCTAAAACGCATTTTTCCACATAAACCAAACTATAAATGGTGACCAAGTACAATTAACATTGCACTGTTAATGATAAACTTCAGGAACATGATGAGTTAAATAGAAATTTGTGGACTGGCCTGAAAAACCAACCACCATTTATAACTTGGTTTCTATGGGGAAATGCATTCTGAGCTCTAAACAACTGGCTCACATAGAGATTTCTGGAACACAGCCTGGTCGCAACATTGGGAACTGTAGGTGGCTTCTCAGTATACCCAATTCATATGGTCTTTGTAGGTAGTTAATGGTAGGCTCTCACTCCAGGCTCAGAGAGCCCTGAAGAAAGGTGTGGGATGCTCCGGGCAGCTTTGTGGAGTACTCCACCCCTTCCTTCTGAAAGCTGAGGGGATAGCAAAGGACATCTAGCTACCCAAGATAACATTCCTGACAATCTCTGCTATACGTCCAAGGCCAAGGAGCTCACAGCTTCACAGAGATGTTACAGGGCCGACTGTCACTATTCAACAATTCTTGCTTCTATTCAGCTGAAATCTGCATTCCTGAAGAGAAAGCTCTTGACCCCACCCTAATTCTACCACTGCAATTCCAACTGACCCTTCAAACCATGCTCAAATGTTAACTTCTCTGTGAAGCCTTCCCTAAACCCCTGAATACTAGCTGCTGAAACAAATAAGCTACAAATGCTTCCAAATATCTCTCTCCTTATGAAATAGTGGTGTTCCTGGTGGGCAGACGAGCAGCATTTCCCATCTGGTGAGTTAGGGTCCTCGGCTCCTGCCAACCTGCCAACCTCCCCTCCCAGATGGGAAGGAGAGCAAGGAGAAGGCACACCTGCTTCTTCACAGCCAACACTTCTTACCTTGGAAGTGACCCATCATTCTATTCAGTGTTGTTAGCAAGAACAAGTTACGTGGATAGTAATTGTCACTCCTATTTGCTGGGCATTCACTCTGTGCCCAGCATTGTTCTGAAAACTTGACACTACTAACTCCATTAATCCTGTTTCATCTTATGATTGAGTTCTATCATTATAGTCTATGTTAGAGAAAGGGATGCTGAGGCACTGAGGTTAAGTGACTTGTCCAAGGTCACAGAACATGGACGTGAAGGAGCTGGTCTGCAATCCCAAACACTGACTGCAGAGCCTGGTGTTTAACCGCTTGGCCACATACTGCCCTGCACAGGACATGCAAAAGGTCCTCTGTCTTGTGCACTTCAAAGGAGGAGAGAGGAGAGACATGAAGATTCAAGGCTCCTTCGGGACTGAGAAGGAAGGGAAAGGCTTCCCCCAGGAGTCGAAGGGAGCCTGGTGTTTAACCGCTTGGCCACATACTGCCCTGCACAGGACATGCAAAAGGTCCTCTCTCTTGTGCACTTCAAAGGAGGAGAGAGGAGAGACATGAAGATTCAAGGCTCCTTCGGGACTGAGAAGGAAGGGAAAGGCTTCCCCCAGGAGTCGAAGAAGCCTGAACCTTAACTTGGAGGATGTTCTGACACCACCTGGGTGCCCCCCTTCCAAAGTGAGAGAGCAGCATTCATGTGGCCCTGCCATCCTCCAGGGGCTTTGGGCTCTCTCCGCACCCCCTCCCTGGGTGTGCCCCTGTCGGCCACCTGTCGCTGGAGCATTGCATAGCAGCTGCCCTGGGGGGTAGGGCCACAAGACAGGGGAGGGGAAGCCAACCTGAGCCAAAGACCCCAGTAAGCTTTTCTGTGGGGACCTGCGGCAAATATACCGGCCCAAGTTTTCCACCACAAGGGAGAGGAGGGCTCTCTAGCCCCTTCCCAGTGCCCTCCCACATCATGGACCAGACCAACTCCAAACCCAGGCCCCTCACCTGCCCACAAGTCTCCTCCTTCCCCACCTTCAGCCCCTTGGTGGCTGAAAGCTCAGGGCTGTGGTAGGAGACCAGAGAGGAGTGGGTCCCACTGTCCCCAGGACAGGACCCCAAGCCACAGCCTGGGGATCAGGGATGGAGAGACCCCCAAGGAAGGGGCCCCTCAGAAGACACCTCCCCACACACGAGGTAGTGAAGAAGGCTTTGACTTGGGTTCTAAACTCGCTCTGTCAGTGCCTGAAAAATATCTTAGACAGTGCATCACTTCTTGGAGCCTGGATTTCCTGATTTATAAAATGGGTTTACTGCCCTCAATCAGACCTACACACAGGTTATTAGATTAAGGATGTATTAGATGTCATAAGAGGTGTACTAGCAAAGTGTAAGGATTAGAAAAGCAGGGACCATGTTTCAGTTTTGAGTCCCAGGCCTTTTATAGGGTAGATGCTTATGTGTTTGTTGAATGACTAATTGTTGTACATGAACCTTGCAAATAGCAAAGGGCTCACAAATTGAGGGACACTGGATAAGCAGGCCCCACCTATTCAAGAAAGTGCCAGATAGAACTTTGCCCTGAAATATCAGCTTCATTGCTCAATATTCTTCCATGAGGAGCTCACAGGATGAGGGGTGGGGGGCCTTGAAAGTTGATCGGGAGTTGGGGAGGGGGCAGGGGTAGACTGAGGCTGGGACGGAGACAGGCAGACCAGGTAAGCAGGGAGTGCTCGGGGGCCAGTCCTGGGAGTTTCTTTGTCACCTCCCTCAAGAGCTCTGAGCAGGAGACACCATGATCAAGTTCACCTGTTAGAAAAATCTGGCTGGCAGCCAGCAAGAAAAGTGAGGCTGTGTGGTCTTAAGAAGCTATTAAGATGTATTAAAATATAAGCGATATTAAGAGATAGGAGGTTTGAGTCCACTTTTTATGTGTCCAGTGGCCATGTTATTGCAACTCCGTCACTTGGCCCCCAGAAAGCCATCTGGTCTCCAGCTGTCTGTGCACTGCCATCCTACCCTGATTCTGGCCACCAGTGTCTTCCCATTCCTCCCTTCCTTGTCTGACCACTCCCTTAAGTTCAGGGTGCCCTGAAGGACCCCCTCACCCTCCAGGCCAGCTCCAACACCAGGCCAAGTATGGGCTTGAAGGTACAAATTCTCTAATGGGAAGTTGGGCCTGGGGAAGAGGGAAAGAGGTAACTGGGAAGGGGACAATTGCCTAGAGGGTCCACAGGATGCCCCTGCCCTCCCTGCCCTCCAGGAATTTCTTGTTGGTGGTCTAAGGAGAGCCCTGAAGTTGGATGAAGATTCCCCATCAGTGGGAGAAGTCTGTGCTAAGTGACACAGATCAGGGGTACAGAGTTCAAACAGGAAGAGGACAACGTGGGCTGGGTGCAGGAGGGGCTTCTGCAAGGAGGGCAGATTGAACAGCGTCTAGCATAAGAGATATTATAGGACTGCTCTTTCCCCCTTTCCCCCCACCTCCATGCTGAGTCTCTTGGCTGAAAGATCCCAGCACCCCTTCCACCTGCACATCAAAGCAGACACCCCCGCTAAAGGAAGAAGGAGCCAGGGGCCTTTCAACAGCACCTGCTCAGTAAGTAGCTCGCAGGTCCAACCATGCACCTTCGAAGTCTGCCTGTCACTCGCTTTTTCATTTATTCATGGGCACAGGCCCGGCCTGCCCCATGTCCCCTGTGCACACAGTCTTTGTGCCTCACCCCAGCGGTGAATGACACAACACTACTGTGCAGTTGCCAGCCTTTCCCTCTGGGGCCCCACCTCCATGGGCCCCTTTGCCTCCTACCCCCTTCAGGTCCCCTCACACTGTGCCTTTGCTGGGTGACCCAGGCAAGTGACCAGACCTCACAGGAACTGCATGTCTTCATCCAAGGAATGGGATAATAATACATGCCACTTGGATTGCTGTGAGAGGCACAGAGCCCAGCAAATGCCAAGACAAATGCCAGTGCCTCTTGGGCTCATGCTCCCTACTCCCTGTGTCCTAGGGGATGGATCCAGACATGAGTGCCTGAGTTCCTGCCCTTGAAAAGATTTGTATCTCCAGCATCCTCTCTCAAGATAAAATCTTGGCAGGCCTTGTCCTTATAACAATGATCCAGGTACCAGAGGTATTGGTGGGAGCACAAGGGAGGGCACAGAGACCTTTCACAGAGCTTTGGAACAAGCCAGGTTTCCAGGTAAGGCCACCTACTCCATCATGCCTCAAATCCACTTGCACCTGTGGAGGAAAGTTTTCTTTTTCCCATAAGATTTCTTTTGGGTTTATTTCTGACTTTTAGTTCTGTGCCTGTTTCGGATCCTGCATCGGACTCATTGTGCTCTGTGTGCCCCCAGAATCTTATTCCAGGAAGTTAGTTCAAGGTCAGGGGGAGGGGAGGATTTCATCGCTTCTCTCCCAGGCTGCCTGTGAGTGCTGACCTCAGACTCCAGACGCCTTGCACGTTGTCGAATTCTTACTAACCCGGTGCTCACACTGCACCTACTCTCAAATGCTTTGCCTCCCATAGCAAAAAAGCACCAGAACCTTCATCCAGCAATCCCACTGCAGGGTATATACCCAAAGGAATGGAAATCATCATGTTGAAGGGATACCTGCACTCCCATGTTCGTCGCAGCTCTATTCACAATAGCCAGGCTATGAAACCAACCTAAATGTCCATCAGTGGATGACTGGATAAGGAAAATGTGGTATATATACATGATGGAATACTATTCTGCCAAAAAAGAATGAAATTTTGCCATTCACAGCAACATGGATGAGAATGGAGAAAATTATAAGTGAAACAACCCAGGTGCAGAAAGAGAAATACCATATGTCCTCACTCATAAGTGGGAGCTGAATTAATAAATAAATAAACAATAGAGAGAGAGAAAGACAGAAGCAACAATCGCAATAATGTGTTGAACTTGTAGAAGAAGAGAACAGAACTGTGGTTACTAGAGTGGAAAGAGGGAAGGGGTGGAGGAGAGGGAGGGAAGTTAATGAGAAGTTAATGAGAAATTGGTTAATGGACACACAGAATGAGTACGTATTGTAATGATGAATGAGCTAACTATCCAGATTTGACCATCACATATTGTACATAACTATTGATAGTCAACTTTGCACTCCACAAATATTTGTAATCAATTATGCTTCAATTTAAAAAAAAATAAAAGTCACTTGGAAATTCCTGTGTGTGATAATCTGCAGCCATGAAAATGGATGTCATAGAAAAATACTCCAGGGCTGAGGGGGCAGGGTGGTGGTGAGGGATGAATAGGTAGAAAACAGAGGCTTTTTCGGACAATGAAAATACTCTGAGCAATACTATGATGGGAGATGTGTGCCATTATACATCTGCCTTAACACACGGAACGTTCAACACCAAGAGTGATCCCAATTGTAAACTATGGACTTTGAGTGACCATGACATATCAATGTCGGTTCATCGATTGTTAACAAATGTATCACTCTGGCGGGGCTTATCAATACTGGGGAGGCTGTGCATGTGTGGGGGCAGGGACTCTGTGAGAAATTTCTGTACCTTCCTCTCAATTTTGCTATGAACCTAAAGCTGCTCTAAAAAAATTAAGTCTTAAAAAAAAAAAGAAAGAAAAAACTTCATAGCCTGGAGAAATGTTCACTGCACTTGTATATTGTTGAGAGAAAATGGCAGGTTACAAAACAGTAGGTTTATATGAACCAAGTTTTATTTAAATTAAAAAATATGTACATATACATATATCTAAAAATAAGAAGCTACCATAATGCTCACAGGGTGGAGTAATTACAAGAAAGTTTTTATTTTCTTTTTTGTGCATTTTTAGCTTTTTAAAACACATTTTCTACAGGTATTTGTTATTAGATTAAAAATCTTTTTTCAGATACCTAAAACCTTAATTTTACCATGTTCATTTCTCTGTCCAAGAAACACCAAAGACTCCTTCCAGCCCACATAATAAAGTCAGTGCTAGACTTTATTGCTAGATGCTGGAAGCATCTGGGGCAGTCATTTTTAACTCTTTTGGAGCCACAGACCTCTCACAGAATCTGATGAAAGTTATGGGCTTCTCTCCAGAAAAATACACATAGATGCAAAATGTGTGTGATTTGGCAAGAGGTTCTCAGACCCCTATGATATCTTCCCATGAACTTCGTGTTAAAAGCTTCTGATCCAAGTAAATCCCCAGGTTTTACAGATGAGGAAGCAGGCCAGGAGAAGCCAACTTACCAAAGGTTGCCAGCAGTCTAGTGGCATTCAGGTTCCTTTAAGGCCTTCCACAGTCTGCCTTCCACCAACCCTGCCTCCCATTATTCATTTACACAGACAAATTGGCCTCCACTCAACACATTTTGTCTTCTCCAAGCTTTCATCCAGCTTTGCTCCCCATCCCTCTGCTAAATGCCCTTTCTCCTCTCTACCTTCCAAATCCTCTTCATCAGTATCAAGATTGGCCTTAGCTACATATAACTGAATCCCTCCTCCCCCAATAAGAGTGGCTCAAACTCCAAATGGTATATTCTATCTGGGTGAAGTGAGTCTAGAGGTGAGCCATCCAGGGCTGGTATGGTAATTCCATAAAGTCATTAGGGACCCAGGCTCTTTCTGCCTTTTTGCTCTGCCATTCTCAGTATGCACAGTCCATAGCCAAGGTTGCCCTGCAGACCAGATGTCTACCAGGAAGCAGAAAGAAGGAAGGAGGGAAGAGCAATAAAGGCATACCTCTCCTGTGAGTCACTTTTTTTAAGGAGCCTTCCCAGAAATCTCACACATCATCTCTGCTGCATCTGATGGACACAACCTAGACTCATAGCCACATCTAATTGCAAGGGAGGCTGGGAAATGCAGTCTTCTCAACTGGGCACTGTGCTCAGGCTTCTGTTATTAGGGGAAAAGAGTGGAATTGATATTGGTCAGGTAACCTTCAGCTTTTGCTATGCCACCTCTAAAGTCCTTTTCAAATCCCACTTTAATCTTGAAGCCTTGCTTGCCCACTCCCAAATGCAGGTGGTCTCAGCTTCCTGTGGAAACTTCTAGTCTGTGCCTAAAGTTTTATTTTCTATTTCCCATCGCCAACTATTATTTAAAGATTTTCTTGCTATTTATCTCTCTCTCTCTCTCTCTTTTTCAGGCTACTTTATTGCTATTTAAATGTTTTTTTTTTCCCCACAACATATCAAAGTTTATGGGATGCTGCTAAAATAGTGCTTTGAGGGAAGTTTACAACACAACATGCTTTTAAGAAAAAAAGAGGGCCGGCCCGGTGGCGCACTGGATAGTG
>NW_007726950.1:221801-227073 GCF_000696425.1 Galeopterus variegatus | reverse complement strand
ACGGAAAAAAAAAAAAAAAAAAAAAAAAAAAAAGAAAAAGAAAAAAAGATCTTGGATGAGTAATCTAAACTTCTACCTTAATAAACTGGAAAAAAGAAAAGCAAATTAACCCAAAGCAAGCAGACGTAGAGACATATAAAGAGCAGAAATCAATAAAATAAAAAACAGAAAAATAGATAAAATCAATGGAACCAAAAGCTGGTTCTTTGAAAAAATTGATAAAATTGATAAACCTCTAGCCAGACATGCTACAAAAAAGAGAAAACACAAATTATGAACATCAGGCACGAAAGAGAGGACAACACTACAGACTTCACAGACATAAGGAAGATAATAAGAGAATATAAGTGAAATGGACTAATTTCTTACACAAACTACCAAATTTACTAAAAAACAAAAAACAAAAAAAAACAGATAACCTAAACAGTCCTGTGTTCATTAAAGAAACTGAATCCATAGTTAAAGACCTAACAACAATAATATCTCTAGGGCTTCCTATTCTAGCAAACATTTAAGGAAGAAATAATACCAATTCTATGAAGTATCTTCCAAAAATAGGAGAAAGGAATCCTTCCCAACTCATTTTACAAGGCCAGCATTACTCTAATGACAAAACCAGATAAAGACATTACAAGAAAAGGAAACTAAAAACCAATATCCATCTCTCATGAACATAGATGCAAAAACTATTAACAAAATATTAGCAAATAGATCAGCAATATATAAAATAGATAATATATCAGGACCAAGTGAAGCTTATCCTAGGAATTCAAGACTGGTTCAATATTTGAAAACCAGTATAATTCATGATATTGACAGAGTAATAAAGAAAAACTGTATGATAATTTTATTAGATACAAAAAAGCATTTGACAAGATTTAACATCCCTTTAACAGAAACTCTCAGCAAACTAGGTATGGAAGGAACTTCCTTAACTTGAGAAAGAGCATCTATAAAAATTCTACAGCTAACAGCATACTTAATGGTGAAAGACTGAACACTTTCCCCCTAAGATTAGGAATAAGTCTCTCACCACTCCTGTGTGACATTGTACTAGAATTTCAACCCAATGCAATAAGGCAAGATAAAGAAATAAAAGGCATATAGACTGGAAAGAAAGAAACAAAACTTCCTCTATTCACAGATAGCATGATTATTTTGGTAGAAAATCCCAAAGAATCTACAAAAGGCCCCTAGAACTAAAAAGTAAGTTTAGCAAGGTTACAAGATACAAGATAAACATACAAAAATCAACTGCATTTCTATATTCCAGCTACAAACAATTGGAATTCAAATTTACAATCATATCAAAAAATGAAATACTTAAGTATAAGTCTAACAACATATATGTAAGATCTGTCTGCTGAAAACTATAGAATACTACTAAAAGAAATCAAAGATAAATGGGCAGACAAGGAGTGTTCATGGAAAGAAAGACTCAATATTATTAAAATGTCTATTATCCCCAAATTGATCTGTATGTTCAATGCAATCCCAATTTAAACCTGGCATGATTTTTTTTTTTTTAGGTATAAGCAATCGGATTCTAAAATGTACATAGAAAAGCAAAGGAATTAGAATAGCTAAAACAATTTTGAAATAGAAGGACAAAGTTGGAGGAGTCACACTTCTTGATCCCAAGACTTGTAATCAAGACAGTGTCAAGTACTCTGTAGTAATCAAACTACAGTAATCAAGATAGTGTGGTACTGGTAAAAGGACAGACATGTTCACTAATGAAACAGAGTAGGGAGTCCATAAATAGACCCACACTAATATACTTAATTGATTTTTGGCAAGGGTAAAAGTAATTCAATGGAGAAAGAATAGTGTTTTCAACAAATGTCTAGAACAATTAGGCAAGCTGGTGGGAATGAAAAATGGTATGGCCACTTTGGAAAACTCTGGCAGTTTCTTGTAAAACTAAGCATATACTTATATGACCCAGCAGTCCCATTCCTAGGAATTTATCCAAGATAAATGAAAACTATGTTCATACAAAATCTACATGCAAATGTTCATAGCAGCTTTATTTATAATTACCGCAAACTGGAAACAACCCAGATATCCTTCACTGGTGAATGGATAAACAAACTGTGTTACATCATGCAATGGAATACTATTCAGTAATAAAAAGGAAACACTTGTTCACACTTAGATCACAACATGGAGGAATCACAAATGCACTTTGCTAAGTGAAAGAAGTCAGATCCAAAAGGCTACATATTGAATGATTCTATTACATGACATTCTGGAAGATGCAAAACTATAGGGACAGAGAACAGATCAGTGATCACCAGGGGTTAAGGGGAAGCACTGACTATCAAGGGGCAGCATACAGAATTTGAGCGGTAATAGAACTGTGTTAGGTCTGTGGTGGTAGGCACATGACTGGATGCATTTGCCAAAACCCTTAAAACTATACTCCACAAAGAATAAATTTATTGTATGTAAAATTTCTAAAAATTAAATGTTTTCTTCAACCCTTACTTGTTGCAAGTTTTCCAAGAATGAAGACTGTAATTGACATTCCTCAAATGGCCCAGCTCTAGCTTTGGGGAAAACCAGAAGTGAGTTGAACAGCAAGGTTAGAAATGTTTAGAGAAAAAAGGAAGCCATTGGAAATGGAAATCCCTGTATCCTTGGCACCAAGCCTGGCCCAGATGAAATGAGGAAAAAAATAAAATTTAGCTTTGGATTCCTCTTCTATTCCCCAGTTTTCCTTCCAGGGGTCTGTTTCCCCCTATTCAGGAATCTATACAGGTGCTCTTGGTGGCTTCTATCTCAGAAATTTGTGTGTTAGCAGATATTGCAGGATACTACAGATCCTTTCCGCATCAACGGAGGAATTTCAGACTTTAGTTAAGAAGTGTGATGAGAGTGATGGGGAGTAGGATGGGAAGAGGAGGGAGGAACACCGCCCTAAAGTGAGTCCCCAGGGACTCCTGCAGTTCACCCTAAACTTGAGGCAGCCTCCAGCTCTACCTCCCCTCCCCCCCATCCTCAGGGGACAGGAAGCGCTGTAATCAAGCCTAGGCATGAACGAGTTTATTAGACTTTCTTAAAAATAATGAAAGGGGAGGTTCCAGCTGCCTGACTTCCCCATCTCACTCCACCTCCCCCCACACCAGCCCTGTTGGCTCCCATCCAACCCTGCTGACCTGGTGGCTTCCCACAGCCGTCCTCATCCTAGGCCAGGGCCTGGCCAGATGCCCCCTCAGACAGAGTGGATTAGGCGGCTTTCTCTGCCACACAAGAGCCATCCTCAGACCCTCAGCTGCTTAGCCAGCTGCTCTCTCCTCACAGCTGGGGTGAGGGAAGGGTCTGGGGGCTCAGCACTCAAAGAGGGACACTTGCAGGCCTGGAGCCCTACCTCCTCCCTGCACTAGACTGAAACCCATGAGGGGGCCAGGTGGGAGCTGGTGGGTGACCCCTGTTGCAACTGAACAATGAAATTCAGAGAGAGTCCCCAAGAGGGACAGAGCACATGGGGAGAGTGTCCTTAAAGCCATCTGCACCCACCGGGGCTGCCATAATAAATTACCACAAACATGGTGCTTAAAACAACAAAAATTTACCCTCTCACAGTTCTGGAGGCTGGAAGTCCAAAATCAAGGTGTCATTAGGGCTGTACTCCCTCCAAAGGATCTAGGGGAGAACACTTCCTTGCCTGTTCCAGCTTCTGGTGGCTTTTCTGTGCCCCTGGGTCTTCTACCTTCTATATTTACAAGAACACTTGTTATTGGATTTAGGGCCCACCCGTGTAATCCAGGATGACCTCATCTCAAGATCTTAACTTACTCACATCTTCAAAGACGCTTTTCTCAAATAAGGTCACATTCACAGGTCCCAAATGCTAGGACATGCACATATCTTGGGGGGGGGGCCTTCAATCACTACACTACACTCGCTAGCTCCATGGACACCTCACAATCTCTCTGCCTTCATTTCCAGTGGCTCTTCTAAGGGCAGGTGACTTTCCTCCCACTTCGCTGGTGAGAGGCCCAGTTTACACCTCTTGCCACAGTGCAGTTATTAATAGTGTCCCTTTCACTCTCCAAAGTGTTGAAAATAAATTCTGTGGTGACACCGTCCAAGGGCCAGACTCCTCCCAGGGCACTTTCACATACAGTGTCTCACTCCATCCTCCTTTGCCTGGCTGGTAGCAGCAAAGCAAGTCCAGTTCTATTTTGCAGCTGAGGACACCGAGACTTTCAGGTTAAGGCCTTACCCAAGGTCATAAAGCTGGTGGCAGAAACATGACTTGGGCCTGGAATGAAGGGCTCCTGAGTCCAAGTCCAGCCGCAGTGCATGGTAAGAACAGATGTGTAACGATGTGAAGGATGCCTAGAAGAGACTCTGTCCTCATTACGAGCACCCTGTAACCAGTTGATGCCCGTCAAGCAGGGATCACAGGGAACACACCCATAGCTGATCAGGGATGGCTCTACTGGTGCAGCTTTAACTGGGAGAGCACAACTTGGGCAACCACAGGCGTCCCAGTAAGAGGGTGTTAGAAAGAAGTTGTTAGAGGGTTGGGGCTTGTGTTTGGCGGCTTTGGGGAGCGTTCAGGGAAGTGGAGATTTTCCTTCCACCGGGTGCAGTGAGGGAGCAGGTTAATTCTCTGACTGCGTATCTTCATAATTCTGATCTGGAAGGGGGAGGAACAAAGCAGTGCCGAAGCTGTTCTTGGTAAAGAAGCAGCAGCCCCTTCAGTTAGCTGGGGGGAGGCAAATGTTTGTATATTGTTGTGGTTTGGCTAGTATTGTTGTTTTTCATCTATGTTCATGCAGAGGGGTCTTATATCTGTCTTCATCGGTCATGGTCACAGAGGTCCTTGTCTGATGTTGGTGCCCTTTGTCATTGTTTCTGTTCAACTAGGAGGGCCAGCCAGCTCAGCTCTCAGAGGCTGCCTTTCTCTTTCGTAAACCCTTGTAAGTTTCTTCTTAGCGTCAATCCAGGTTTGGTTTCCTTAGGGGGTGGGGACTGAAGAAGCTGAGAGGGCTAATGGTGGTGGTCCTGAAGCTAGAGATGGGATAGGAGAGGTTGGGCAATCACTCATGGACCATGCCCAGGATCTTGACGTACCCTCCTCTGCAGCTGCCCCACCTACCAGCCCCTCCACAGAGAATGGAGAGCAAGGGACATGCTGCCTTGCCATGCTGGTTGGAGGGGGCCTAAAGAGGTCTGATGGGTGGACCCACTTCTGGCCAGCTGGGCAGCCCACCTCCATCTCAGGGTGACCAGAGACGTTCTTCCCCAGATCCTAGAT
>NW_007726950.1:207778-221035 GCF_000696425.1 Galeopterus variegatus | reverse complement strand
ACATTCAAGTGCCCTACTCCTGTGATGGTTGAGGAGAAACCAAGCTAATTTAATGTCCAGGGCAGCCTCACTGTGGGAAGGGAAACTGGGGAGGCAGCAGGGGAGATGGGGGAGGTCTTACTGGCTAAACAGGGCAGTGATTTTCGTGCTGTGCTCTGGGGCTGAGCAGAGTCCCATCAGAGGGCAGGGGCAGAGGAGAGGTCCCACCCTGTGCTGAAGCCAGAGCCCTACCCTGCTTCAATCAGAGCACCTCCTCTTTATTGTTTTTGCCTCTGGAGGTTCTACACCAACAGCATCCTGTGAACATCCCTGGGCTGGATGGTGGGCCCCTCCCTGCTTTCGCCCCTTAGGCACCTGGCCTTCCAGCACCCTGGTGGGTGGGAAGGGGCCTGAGCACCTAGGACCAAGCACCTATCTCTAGCTCTGCTGAGAAATAAGCTGAATGAGACCCGTCCTCATCTGACTCCAAGAAGAAATAGAATGATCAGAACACATGGAGACAGTTTCTCCCAGAGCAGGGCTAATGCCCTTTGCAGAGGAAGGGTGATCAGGGGTATAGTGAGAAGTGGTTCCTCCCTGCTCAACAGCAACCCCAGTCACTTCTCCAATGTTGTCCTGTTCCCGACCTCCCTACCCCATGCACACACTCACTGATGAGGGCGAGCCCCACCTGCCATCTTGGGAACAGGTGGCGTTGCCTCATGCCTGCCCCCTGGCTAAGTTCCAACTCTGGAACACGATGAGAATGTGCCTTCTGTTTCTCAAGCCAGATTCACCGCAGTCATCTCATTAGCTTATCTCTCACATGGGTGAGGCAGGAAGTTGTTTTAAAGATGTAGAAACTGAGGCATTGAGAAGCAGAAGTCCATGGCATGGCTAGGGAGAAATGACAAAGTATTTTCTGGAAACTTTAGTCCTTCATTCATTCAATATTTGGGAGAGGCGGTAAGGACAAAAGATTTTAGAGTCACGCAGACCTAGCTTCAAATTATCCCCCAAATTACCAGCACTGTGACCTTCGGCAAGTAATATAACCTCACTGAGCCTCAGTTTCCTCATCAGTAAAATAGGAACAGTGAAGCTCCTGTTTCAGAGCACTGTGAGGATTAAATGCGATAACATGTGCAAAATCTTCGCAACATCCAAGTATGTTAAGTGCAGTACCTGAGGGCTCTTGTTATTCTCTCTGTTTAACTTTTTATTTTGAAATAATGTCAAACTTACTGAGAAAAGTTCCAAGAATACTTCAGCATGTATTTCCTAAAAACAAAAATATTCTTTTACATAAACACAATACAGTTAACAAATTTGGGAAATCTAATACATTGTAAACATTATTTACATTTGTAGCATTAATACGATTCTTCTTTCTAATCTAAAATCCATATTCCATTTCTCACCACAATAAAATAAGTACAGGAGGTAAAGTATATGTTAATTAGCTTGATTTAATCGTTCCACAATGTATACATATTTCAAAACATCATGTACTCACATACCATAAATATACACAATTTTTATTTGTCAATTGACCCAATCATATTCTTTATACCACTACAAAAAGTAAACCTACTCAGAAGAAATCAAGACTTATTTCTGGTTCTTTTCGTCTGCGGACTGAAGGTATATGATTGAAGTATACTGTGTTCGAAAATTACTTGGTTACTTTTTTCCCCCTTCATTGTGGTTATTTTATTCATTTGAAATACAGTCAGATTAATTTGTTTCCATTTGAACTCAATTTTAGGGTTCCCCCCATTAATATTAATATTGAATTAATATTATCAGTTTTTTAATATGTCAAGTATTAATATAATTCCAAAAGCCAAAACTACATTAAAAGTTCTAGTCAAAGAGGTGCCACCTCATAAACCTTCCTTCCAGGCTCATCCCCCCACCTCACCCCTTATAGATAGATAATCAATTTCATTAGCTCTAGGTTTATCCTTCCCGTGCTTCTTTTTGAAAAATAAATAAAATGAGCAGATACATGCATTCTTTCTTATTTCCCTTCTTTCTTACATAAAAGATGGTATGCTATATATTCTCTTCGCATTTTAATTTTTTTACTGAACAACATACCCTGAAAATCACTCCACATCTGTTCAAAGAGATCCTTATTAATTTTCTTTTTTTTCCCTTTTTTTTTGTCTTTTTTACTGACCGGTAACAGGATCGCAACCCTCGGTGTCGTGCCCGTACCAGGGACCGGCAACGGGATCGCAACCCTCAGTGTTGCGCCCGCACCGCGCTCAGCCAGTGAGCGGGAACCGGTCTCCACATGGGATCCGAACCCTCGGCAAGAGCGCTGCCACGCTCCCAAGCGGCGCACTCTCCAGTGCGCCACCGGGCCGGCCCCTTATTAATTTTCAAAGATGCACAGAACCCCACTGTGTGGATGTCCCTTTATACAACCAATCTCTTATGCTTTGACAATTAGGTAGTTTCCTATATTTTGCAATTACAAATAATGCTGCCACAAACCATGCGTACTTATGTATATTCAGGCTGAATTCCTAGAAATGGGGTTACTGGGTTGAAAGTGTGTATGTATGTAGTTTTCTTAGGTCTAGACACCTCCCCCTCCGTAGGGTTGTACCGCTTTGAATTCCTAGCAACAATGGCAGGAGGACCTGTCTCCCAGGGCCTTGTCCACAGAGCGGGTTGTCAAGCTATTGCACTTTTGCAATCTGATGAGTGTGAAATTGTATCTCAGTGTACTTTTAATTAGCATTTCTCTTAAGATGAGTGAAGTTGAACATCTTTTCTTTTAAGGGCTATTTTTATATCTTGTATACATGTGTGAATTTTCTGTTCATATCTTTTGGACATTTTAAATAGGGTTTATCTTTTTTCTTCAGTTTTTAAATATATTTGTTATATTAAGGACATCTCATTCTACTATTATTGTGTATTGTGTGCCTCCTCTGTGCCAGGCCCCATACTCGGTACTGTGAATCCTATGCCTGGGGTGGCCATAGTTTAGGAGGAAAGGTAAATTGTAACACAATGTCTGCGATGGTTTGAATGTGTCCCCCAAATTCATGCAATAGAAACTTAATCCCCAATGAAACAGTGTTGGGAGATGGGGCCTAATAAGAAATGATGGGGTCATGAGGGCAGAGCCTCTTGAGTGCATGAATGCTGTTAATGTGGGAATGGGTTAGTTAGTTCAAGAGCAGGTTGTTATAAAAGGGAGTCTGCCCCTGAGCTCTGTCTGTCTTGAGTGCTCACTTCTGCCTCTCACCTTCCACCATGGGATGACCCTCACCAGATGTCAACATCATACTCTTGGACTTTCCAGCCTCCAGAAACATGAACCAAATTAACTTCTGTTCTTTCTAAATCACCCAGTCTGTGGTGTGTTTTGTTATAACAGCAGAAAACAGGCTAAGACAATGTCCTAAGGGTTGTACTAGAGGCATGAAAAAGATGGGAAGGACTTCTCTGCCTGATCTAATCCAGGAAGACTTCACAGAGGAGGTGACCTTTAGAAAGCTGACTATCAAAACTATAAAGCATGGAAAGGCAAATAGACCCTTTGCCCCCTGGGGAAAGGCTGAAGGAGAGGAGGCCATGGCCCAGCCCAGGGCCCTCTCCAGCACTTTCTGAACTCTAGGCTTGGAGCTGAGCTCAGATCTTTCCCACCCAGACCTCTTCCTGGGACATCCCTGTATCATTCCATGGACTCAGACCTCCGCCTGGCCTGTGGTCATCCAAGGCCTGCCAGCTGCCACAGCTACTCACCACTTATCCATGTTGGTTAGGACCCAACTTCTCAGATGTTTCAGGCACAACTGGCCTTGCTGTCTTGTTTGTGGGCCTGAAGATATGTACATGTGTGTGTAAGAGAGAAAAAGAGAGAAGTAAACACATAGATGTTTACTGAAATATCTACAGAATGGATGGATGGGTAGATGGATAAACAGAGAATGGATTGATAGATGGATGGATGGATGGATGGATGGACACATGAGCCTAGCAGCTATGGAGACCTTAATGGAGACAGACCCACTGGGAGTGAATATGCGTGCAGGTGCAAGCCTGGGAATGCTAGGAGTGATAGGGCAGGTAAAAACTGTGATAAACAGACCCTAGATGCAGAAAGGCTTGAACACAGTAGAAATCCATTTCTCATGTTCCTGTCCAAGGCACAGTCCAGGCAGATGCCCCAGCCTTGGGGCTGGGGCTGGGGATTGGGGAGAAGTTGGTTAAAGGATAGAAAATTTCAGTTAGACAGGAGGAATACATTCAAGAGATCTATTGTACAACATGGTGACTGTAGTTAATAACATTGTGTTGTATACTCAAAACTCGCTGACAGTAGATTTTAAGTTTCTCACCACAACAAAATAAGTACAGGAGGTAAAGTATATGTTAATTATCTTGATTTAATCATTCCACAATGTATACATATTTCAAAACATCCTGTACTCACATACCATAAATATACACAATTTTTATTTGTCAATGAACACATAAATAATTATTTTTTTAAAAGCCCAGCCCACAAGTGACACACATCATTTCCACTCACACTCCAGGAGGTGGTGGCCGCCCCTCCAGGTACTTGGGGCCCTGAACCCTTTTCCTTTTAATAGGCCCTGCTGAAGTCACCGGCCCCAGGCCCCTCCCCTGCTGACCATGGCCTCTGCAATCCTGAGCCTGCTCTCTTGGGACCGCTAGGAGGTTTGCTGGCCTAGATCTCCATGTTTCCTGGTGACCTGAACTGCAACGTTGGGCCCTCTTCATTGGATAAACTTGGACTCTGATCGCTCCCTCCCTCTTGCCTGCACACACGGAGGTTTGCTGGCCTAGATCTCCATGTTTCCTGGTGACCTGAACTGCAACGCTGGGCCCTCTTCATTGGATAAACTTGGACTCTGATCGCTCCCTCCCTCTTGCCTGCACACACACACATTTGCTTGTATGCATGCATGTGCACATACACATACATAGAGGACTGGCCAGCTCAGCAGGAGGCCCCAGCTTGCCCTCAACACTAGCCCCTGGAGGAGCCTCTGAAGGGAATCCACCCTCTGCAGAGCATGAAGAACAATGCCCGGCTCCAGGTTCAGACCCAGCCCTTGGCTTCATGCCCCTTTCAGTGGTAGTGAGAAAGGTAAAGGAGTGTGTCTGGGAGGAAGGTCTTCCGTGTCCTCCTGCAGATGAAGGGTCCACACCAGCTGACCTTGCTTTCAGAGCCCGCAGCAACAGCTTCTGCTCAGCCTGGCCAGCCTCTGGCTTGGACCCTCTGGCATCTGGCACTTACCTCCTCTGGGAAAGCTCCTGGGTTAACGTTCCCTGACCAGAGCCCACCATGCAAGGCCACAGTGAGGGCTCATTTATTTGGTTCACGTTTGCTCTGTGAAAAGTTCCAGAGTCATTTAGTCTATGGAGATCATCTCCTTCATTGGAGTGTAACTCTCCGGAACAGAGTTTGCACAGTTCTCCATCCTCGTTTCTTCTTTTTCCACATGGTTCGGGTCTGACTTTGGAACTGTCCTGTGCCTTCACATGATCGAAGTAAATCTCACTGATAGGCCTTTGAGATGGCATTGAAATGGGGATAGAGTGGTCCACAGTTGCTCGTGCGGGACTGGCTCCAGATGCTCCTTTCCCTTCCTTCCTTCCAGAAGGTATTTCTTTTTCTGAGTCTACCATGTTTCAAGGAGAATATTTTATCTGTCCTTAGTCCTTTGTGCTGCAAGCCATAAAATGACATTTAAACAAAAAGGGGGAAAGTCTACTTTTTTGTGTGTGTGACCGGTAAGGGATTCGCAACACTTGGCCATTGGTGAGCGCACTGGCCATCCCTATATAGGATCCGAACCCGCGGCCTCAGCGCCTTTAAACAAAAAGGGGGAAAGTCTACTTTTTTGTGTGTGTGACCGGTAAGGGATTCGCAACCCTTGGCCATTGGTGAGCGCACTGGCCATCCCTATATAGGATCCGAACCCGCGGCCTCAGCGCTCCAGCGCCGCTGTGCTCCCAGTGCCGCACACTCGAGTGAGCCACAGGGTCGGCCCGGAAAGTCTACTTTTAAAAAATTATTCACTAATACAATTTCCCATTTTTGAAAATTGTACAGGCTTTATGTTTTTATATGAAAATACATATACATGTTAAATAAATCCAAATTGTATTCCCAGAAGAAATACTCGGCATTTGTAAGGAGTTTGCTTGCTCTTTCATTCTGTCGTTCTTTCTTACTTCCCCTCCCCCTCTTTTTGTTCCCACTTCTTCTTGACCCCACTACTTCCTCTCTTCCTCTCCCCTCCATGGGCATTTTCTAACGCTCTTGTTGGGGCACATATATTTTCATTAATGTAAATGGGCTGTGCTATGGACCTCACTCTCTGGCTTTTCTTCTTTTGGTTCTGTATTAAGCTCTTCCATTTGGCTGAGCTGCATCAAATCTCTTGCTTCTCACTGCTGCTCATGGGGAGGAAGGAACACTGGCTTTGGCATGAGACGGACCCAACTCAAGAATAGGGGAGGGACTCTGGTGTCCAGGATGCAGCATGTGGGAGGATCCAGAGGGTCAAGTTATCTGCAAGGGCAGAGCCAGAGGCCTCCAAATATTAGGTCCCCTCCTCTCCCCCTCCTGCGGGGTCCAGTTCCCTGGCCACACTTAAGAAAGTGAAGGCTGTGGCTCCTGTGTGTGCACGCAGGGACTGACACAGCAGCCTGGACAGATCAGAGGCATTGGCCTTTGTTGGGGGTGAAGGCTGGAGGCAGTGAAGATTGGGGGATGCCCATTGGACATTTCAGGGGACAGGAGGGAATGAAGGTAGAAACAGAAGGGATAATACAGGGTGGCCCCTCATCTCATCAGCTCAGCCAAGCTCTGCGGAAACTACTTCTAAAGCACCCCCTGTACATCCCCAGTCCCAGGGCCAGAAAGGCAGGGGTATTAGGGCTAGATTTTTGTTTCTTACCTCCAAGCTCCCCGGACCAGCAAATGCATTTGGTCCTCCACACCTTAATGGAAATGAGTTTATTAAACCCCTTTTCCCCGAATGGAGAGTGCTTTGGTAGTGGGCACCTGAGCAACTTGGGGATCAGGGTTGCCAAAGAAGAGAGAAGAGGTGAGGCTGGGGAGCCTGTGAAAAATAGCCTTCTTCACAGCCCTGCCAAAGACTCCCCCGCCCCAGCGCCTGCCCTCCGACCCCCTCCCCAGCTTCCTTCTCTGGTTCCAGGCTTCCCACCTGTTCATGCTGAATAGAAAAGACTGTCTGCATGGTTCTCTCCCTCACCAGGGACAGCCCCAGAAGAGACAGGGCATGGGTGACACCAGACACTCTCCAGTTCCCAAACCGGTCTCCCCAGCTCCAGACAAAGGAAGGTGGTCCCCAGCTCCAGGCTGAAAGGCGATCTGGCTGGGCTGGATTTCAGGATGAGCCTCTGGCCATTGGCATCCTGCCTCCTCCCTGTGAAGAAGGGAGAGGAGCCTGCAGAGAATATTCCTTCCTCTTCATCCTTGTCTGATGTCAGCACAGGAAATAACAGCAGTGGCTCACATTTTTGAGTGTATGCATCAGATTCTATGCTAAGTGTGTTTTCTCATGTGAGGTAAAGGCTTCGATTTTTTCCATCTTATAGCTAAGCAGACAGAAGATTTTAGGGTCAAGTGTCTTGCCCAGGGTCAAGTGGCTGGTGAGGATGTGGGCCAGGGATTCACCCGGGGAGTCTGGCCCCTGGTCTGGCTCTATACACAGCCCCTATTCTGCTCCTCCAGGAGCAGATGGCTCCATCCAACTGTAAGTGGCTCCATCCAGCTGTGAGCAGATCATCCAGCTGTGAACAGACTCTCCTCTCCTTGCTCCCATGAGCCCCTTGGGCTATGCTTGTCACCCTGAGAGTGGGTGGATATAAGATTTGTTTGAGATATTTTCCAAAAGGCACTGTCTTCTCCCACCCCTGCTTGTATTATAATAGGTTGGGATGAGGTGCACAGCACATATATGATCCTGTGCCCATTCCAGGGAGAAATAGCCTCAGTCCCTTTTCATGTTCAGAAGGAGCCTGTCAGCTCAGCTGGGGACAGCCCCCAGGCTGCTTCTGGCTTCCTGCCCCTCAAATTGAGGATAAGAGTTTCTTTTGGTTTCCAAACCAGGCAGAGGGATGCAGATGTGACCACATACTCATACATGTCAAGCACAATGAAGTGTGGGGACAGCAGGAGAGAGGATTCAAGCTGCAGAGATCTAACTTCTGGCCCTTCCTTTGCCTCGCCCAACCAGCAACATGGTTCGTGGGTATTCTACCTCCTCTTGTGTACATTAGACACTGCCACAAAGAAAAAGTGGAGTTTTCTCCTACTGGTTTGCAGTAAGTATCAAATGGAGTTGTGGATGCCATGTGCTCTGCCTCTGCAGTCACAAGGATGATCGCGAGATTAACCGGCTCATCTCTTTCATTCTCCCTGGAAGAGGGTCTGATGGAAGGTCAGGGCACATCCCTGACTGGGAGGAAAATACGGAGGCCCAAAGAGAGTGGCTGAGTCACGCATCTGCAGGACAAGGACAAAGGGGCCTAAAGCTTATGCAGTGTGTGTGTGGCAGAGGTTAGGGGGAGGATATAAGGAAGATAATATAAAATAACAAATATAAAATTTGTACAAACATGAAAATTTATTTAAAATGAGGGGGGAAAAGGATAGCAAATTACAAATGTTAAAAAGCTGAGATGCGAGGCTGGCCAGTTAGCTCACTTGGTCAGAGTGTGGTGCTAATAACACCAAGATCAAGGGTTTGGATCCCCATAGTGGCCAGCTCCCCCCCTCCAAAAGGCTCAGAAATACCACAAATATCACAAAATCCAGAAAAACAACATAGCATTTTTATCAATGAACAGTGTAATCCACCTCTATTACACTTTTTCTTCACATTTTTTGGCTGCAAACCCTTTCATTACCTTTTCTTATGAGAATTTTGTAAATTTTTTCCATAGAGAAAATAGATATTTTCGTCTTTCCTCTAATGTGGGTGATCCAAATTTGGTTTTTATGATGGATAGTCTAGAAAATGTTCCCGTTCACAAATTATTACATGTAGGTATTGCCATGTAAATGTTTAGGATTGTTGCTGAAGTTGGGAAAACCTCTATCAGTTTCTTTTGTATATAAGCTATAAGATTTCAGGGCATTTCAATTTTCCTTGTTCAAATCAGCCAAAAATCTAATCACACACACACACGCAAATTACAAATTCTATTTTACATGGCTCCTACTTTAAATGGTATGTATCATAGGATTAAACTTCCAATTTGACTAGGGATTCTTAAGTGCCAAAGCTTCTGATTTTACAAATTCAATGAACAGAAGAATGTTCCCCAGACCAGCTTCTGGCTCCATCATTTCAAATCATGTTTCTCTAACACTATCCACATATGCCACAGTCCAGCCTCACAGGACACACTCATATTGCAGTACAACCTCTGGCCCTGAGCCTTCGTGCCATGGTGCTGGGGGAGTCAGCACAGTGAACTGTAGGAATATCCCCAGAAGGCATTTCCGCACTGAGACAACCAGCAATAAGCTAACTATACATGGAAATGACTGCAAGCCACATAAATAAACCCCACTTAACCCTAACTAAATGTACCTCTAACTCAACTTCCCCTCAGCTAGATCCTGAAACACACAAAGCCACTCTAACGCCATCTGTCATGAGAAGTGTGACAGAGGGGATATCAGACGAAAGAAACAATGGATTTAACCAATGCATTTTAAATGATCTTACTTTTGTAAATTTTACAGAAACATATGGCCACATGCACACATTGGTAGGGACTCTCCAAGGGAGCCTCCAACTTTAAATCCACTTCTGACTCCCACCTTCAGTTCAGCATTCTGACCTCTTGACCATCTGGCACAAAATACCATCCTGAGCACAGTGTGGAGGAAGGATTACAAAATTAATATCTGGGTTCCATCTTTAGACATTTCTTATTTAGTGTAGGGGACAAATGCGTTCAGCAAATTACTAAGGGAGAGTGGAAAGTTAAAAGAATTTGGCTTCAGAGGTCCTGGGTTCTGATTCAGCCCTGCCATGTAACCTCCCCGAGCCCCAGTTTCCTGGAATTGATAATATCTTTTTTTGAGATAGCAGATGTGAAAGCACACTGTGAGCTGCAGATTCTTGAACAGGTACAAACAGTGACAGTAATATGAAGAGTGGGGACAGGTGGCTCTGAAGAGAAAGCGTCTGGGAGGCAGTGGCACTTGGGTTGGTCCTTGGACAACTTGGAGCAGCCAAGAGAGGGCGTTCCAGGCAGAGGACACTATGCACAAGTGTGGCAGCCCTGATGGCTGCCTCAGACCACATGGGAGATGAGAGGCCAGTTCTGAATGCCCCCAGCAAAGAGGGATCCTGGAGGTGTGAGAAAAGCAGTACTGCAGATCAGCCAGCGGATACAGCAGGAACCAGGTGTGGCCTGTTTTTCTTAAATGACGTCTGATCATAAAGAATGAAAAATGCCCCCAAACAGGCTGCCCTGCAGGTCAGGCAGCTGGGGAAAGCTGGGTCAGTGTCTGGGCCACATGCTTCCTGCTGCTCCTCAGGGGTCAGTGGCACTGAGTGGGGTATGAGCACCCACTTAGGCAGCCCTGGGGCCACCGAGTCAGCAGGAATGTGCTCTCCATCCCGCCCCCCTGCACACTCCAATCACCTCTAAGATCACTGCACCCACCTTCTCACTGGTCTTTACTCCAGGCTTTCTCCCCACTAATCTGTTATTCATTCATTTATTTGACAAATACCCACCAAGCCTGTTAGGTACTGGGTGTTACACTTTTCACTGGGGTACAGCACTGTGCAGAAAGAGCTCATCAGAGTGTGTGAGAGAGACAGACAAGTAAACTGGCACAATAGTGAAATAAACTCCAGACTATGGTATTTTGTTATGGCAGTCTGGGCTGACTAACGCACTGATTTTTCAAGGAATCGTGTAATTTTAATTACTTATTCTATCCCCTCATCCCCATAAATACGCTGTTATTTGTTAACATTATCAGGCCTGCATTTGGTTCAGCAAATAAAGTCATTATCATGCCACTGTAGTGACTCTCTCTGACTTAAACAGTTCTGCCTGACTTTCAAGGCCTTCTACAATCAACCCCACTCTAGACATCTACCTAGAAAATGCTCCCACCTATCCCTGCTGTAATCTATTGTTTCAGTAAAGAAAGCATCCTCACATATGTTAGGAAACATATTTACTTTAACATGACTTTTATTGAATTTCAAAATAACTCAATTGTAGAAGAGTTGGAAAAATCCAAACAGTCCAGAGGTGAAAGCATCTCCCATAGTCCAAGCATTAATATTCATTTTCTTGCCATCGTTTCAATGGATATATACTTATTCTTCTAACAAAATTGAGAGTGCACTGTTTTGCAACATGCTCACTTCCCTTAGTGATTACTGAACACATTTCCTCCTGCATCCCTGTCTTCACCTATAGATACACATACCTTAGAGTTGAAAGGAGCAAGAGCAGTGAAGGGAATCTTTGATAACATTCAGAGAAGAGAGTGATGAAGAATCAGCTTCTGCTTGAATACTCCCAATGAATGGGAACCCCTTCCCTCCCTCACAAGGCAGCCCGCTCCATCACTCCATCAGTGAGCAGAATTACGTCCTGCAAGGCTCTTTCATTTTCCAAGAGTTGAAATTGGCCTCTTTGAGCCTCTGTGTTCTAGTTCTGCCCTCTTGAACAGAGCAGAATAGCATACAGATTCTTCTGGAAACCTGTCAACTCCTCAAAGACTGATAGCATGGCTCCTTTTCTAGCTTCAACAATTCAGAAGCCCTCACCATCTTAAATATCACCTGAATTCCATTTTCATTGTCATTCTTCTTGGTTGTTCTATTAAACTGTGTCATTCAGGTAGAACTGCAGGTGTCTTTTAGTTACTTCTTTATAATCTCCTATATTTTCCAAATTTTCTACCATGAACTTATATTATTTCCATTATTAGAAAAAATAATTGCACGTATAATGTTACTTCTCTGTTATCCTATTATTTTTTACTCTTAAACAGCTGAGTCCGTAAGTGCCAACGATATAATCTATTGTGCCATCCCTCCCCTCTATGTATCTCCTCTGACTCTTCGGTGACTGAACTAGAGCCCCGCAGCCCCCACTGCTACAGACCTCACCTAACAGAGCAGCCCCCTGCTCACATCTCTCTCATGTCCACGTGAAACTTCCCTCAGTGCCATGCCGAGATATCCTTTGCTTTTCCTATCATGCTGACTATAAATATGCTGAGTGGATGAAAAATATGAATGAGCGTGGTTTTTCATAAAGTACTCCCAGACCATCTGTTTAATAATTCTATAAAGTTGTTGAGTGACATTAAGCTTACATCCCAGGAACTATATTCTTCTCTTTTCGAAAATCTGGACACTTGCTCCCTCTGACCAGTTAGTCCTTCCTCTCTTTTCTACCCACCCCCCCCACATAAGTCCTGTATTTTCCTCAGGCCAATCAAGATTATTCAGTGGGTTCATCCTTTCTGCAACTCCTGTTTTCATTTATAACCAGAATGAAACTACAGCAAAGAGGTTTATTAGTACAGAGGTAATAGCTACCTCTTACTGAGAGTCTGCTCTGTGCCAGACACTGTGCTTAAGGACTTCTCATGCTTCGTCATGTGTATCACTTACTTATCACTGCTTCATACTTTTGAATACAATACTCATGGGGATTTGGTTCCAGGACCCATGGATACCAAAATCTGAGGATGCTCAAGTCCCTTTTATAAAATGGTGTGGTATTTGTACATAACTTTTAATGCACATCCTCTCATATACTTTAAATCATCGCTAGATTACTTATAATACAAAATACAATGTAAATGCCATGTAAATACTTGTTATACTGTATTGTTTAAGGAACAATGGCAATAAAAAAATCTGTACATGTTCAGTGCAGACAAAATTTTGCAAATACAAGGGTACTTCAAAAAGTTCATAGAAGGGGCCGGCCCGGTGGCGCACTGTGCTAGTGCGCCACTTGGGAAGCGCGGCGGCGCTCCCGCCCAGGGTTCAGGTCCCACATACAGACCAGTTCCCGCTCACTGGCTGAGCGAGGTGCGGGCGCAGCACCGAGGGTAAATGCTGAGCTGTGGAAACTGATATCATTCGGATTTAGTAGATTGGGAAGTCAGTTTTCTTTTTTTTTTCATTTATTTTTTTCATTGTACAGGTTATGGGGTGTAGTTTGTTGTTTCAGTACATGCATATA
>NW_007726950.1:164591-207677 GCF_000696425.1 Galeopterus variegatus | reverse complement strand
GGAAAAGGATGCTGAACTTCTCATGAAATTTTCTCCATGCTTTGTAAAATGTTCTATACAAGGGTGCTTCAAAAAGTTCATAGAGGGCCGGCCTGGTGGCGCACTCGGTAGAGTGCGGCGCTTGGGAGCACGGCCGCACTCCCGCCGAGGGTTCGGATCCCATATAGAGACCGGTCCGCTCACTGGTTGAGCGCGGTGCGGGCGCGACACCAAGGTTTGCGATCCCGTTACCGGTCATGAAAAAAGACAAAAAGGAATAAAAAATAAAAGTTCATAGAAAAATAGAATTGAAAGATAATACGAATCGTTCCAGGAACTTTTTGAAGTACCCTCATATTTTCAATTGGTTGTTGGTTGAATCCACAGATGCAGAAACCATGAATATGTAGGGACAACTGTATATATAATTAAAGTTTTAATCATTTGAATTAAAGTGCAATTGTCATCCCATTTAGCAGATGAGAGAACTGAGATTCAGAAAGGTTCAGGCTCTTGCATTTCCCAAGGACTCTTAGCTAGTGAACAATGGCAGAGTCACAATTCCAAACCCTGGGGGTATCTGGGTCCGAAGTCCAAATTCTTCCTTGCTTAACCCCCAGCATGGTTTCTGGGGCTATTATTTCTGGGGATTTAATCTTAGTATGTCTGGCACCTCCTGTGCAGCACCTAACATGGCCACTTGAGTGGGTCTTTAGGGGCTAAGTGGTTTGTCTTGACCACAGGCCCTCATCTTGCCTCTCACTGGGTGCTGGCAGCATCCTCGCCTCCACCTCCAGGCAATGGGAGAAGCCGACTGAAGGGGACTAGACAGGGGCCCACAGAGGGCCCAGCCCAACTGTCTCCACTTCTCGCTGCAAGATGGGAGAGGGACCACGTTGCAGATGTACCCAATCCCAACCCCCTGAGACCTGGGGAGGACAACACAGTGAGAAGTTGCCATGCTCTGTTCTCTCCCACGGAGCCGTAGGGGCTGAGGTCCCAGCTGATAATTCTGATCATCTACTTCTGAACACGGCCTTCCTGGTTGGTAACTGAATTCTGTGTTTTCCTCCCAGCCCAGTCAGGGGGCCTGGAGCCGTAGGGGCTGAGGTCCCAGCTGATAATTCTGATCATCTACTTCTCAACACGGCCTTCCTGGTTGGTAACTGAATTCTGTGTTTTCCTCCCAGCCCAGTCAGGGGGCCTCACTCCACACCTGTTTAGCAAAACACTGGGCCAGGCATGTTGGCAAGGGAAGAGACCTAGGAGGCCCTTTTCAGCTTCTGGGAGCTCAACTAGTTCAGTTGCCACAGGTGCAAGGACTGACATATGATTGTGGCACATCCATGACTGTGTCCATTTCCAGGACAATCGCTGTGGTCAGGAGGGCTTCAAGGAGGTGAGCCTTGGTATGTGTTTGTGGAGGAGGGCTGTGATTGACAGAAAGATTCTGATGGATAGGGAGGAAGGGCAGAGGCATGAGCAAAGGCCTGGAGGTGGGAGCATGCATGACACATTCAGGTGACAACATGAACCCTGCCTGATGAGCATTCACAGTCTTCAACCAAGGAATGACAAATGATTCCAAAATACTCAAATCGTTCCTGAGAAGTGGGGAAGGGGTGGTCAAAAGGTTCACTCTCACTATGCCTATGACCCAGCCTCAGTGACAGAACAAAGAGAAAGCCTGGTGCTGGGACTGGTGTAGAGGGGTGTTCCCCACCTGATCCCACATCTCCTCCTCTCCCACTCCCAATCTAGTCCAATTCATCTCCAAATCCTGCTGTTTCACCATCTTAATAGCTCTAGCTCTTCAGTCACCTGTCTGGCAGGCAGGCAGCCAGGCACTACCGCATCTCCCCTGTTTCATGGGGTGAGCCCCTCCCTGATCACTCTCCTCTGCCTCTCTGGCACATTCCTTACAGGGCTCCCCTGTTCCTGACACTCTCCAGTGGCTTCCTAGCACATGTAGGTCCACAGCATGATGATAAAGCCCTCTGTGGCTTTGCGCTCTCCCCCAGCTCCCAATCTCTCCATTGTCATTTCTTGCCACACGAAGCTCCCAAAATATTCTGGCTTAGTTCTGGGCCTTTAGCTCAATTTATGATTCTAACCCCCACCCCAACAGTATTTCTTATATGTGCTTAATCCTCATAGGAACCCCGGGTGGGTGAGGAACATAGAGGTTAAGTGACTTGCCCATAGTCACACAGCTAATACGGGTAGGGCAGAATTCACACCCAGGTGGCTTGTCTCTGTAGCCCAGCTTTTTAAACATTAGTCTCTTCAGAACCTTCTATGAATACCAACAGCCCCCTCAACCCTCCACATTCTCCTCCAACCAATGTTCCACTTGCAAGCCCAAAGTGCACTTAAGGTTTCTGCTTACATGACACGCCCCCAGGAAACTTTTTCTGATGGCCCACTGCCCAGGCTTGAGTTAGGTTCCCCTACTTTGCTGCACACTGGAATCACCTGAAAATCTAAAAACTACTAGTACCTGACTCTCACTCCTAGATATTGTGATTAAATTGGTACTGGATGCACCCTGGACAAAAGCTCCCCCAAATGACTCTAAAGTACCACAAAGTCTAGTAATGATTGGCAGTGCTCAAATTGGAGCATGTATCAGAATCACCAGAAGGGCTTATTAAAACACAGATTGCTGCCCTCTCACCAGAGCTTCTGATTCTATATACCTGGGTTAAGGCCTAAGAATATGCATTTCTAACAAGTTCCCCGGTGAGACTGCTGCTGCTGCTGGGGGGATAACATTCTGAAAGCCACTGAGCTGACTCCGCCGGTTGCCCATGTGTTCCCAATGTGCCCAATGCTAATCACACCTGAGTCCTTATCACATCTATTGTAATTGTCTGTGTGCTTCTCTGCCACCCTGGCCAGGCCCAGAGCTTTCTGCTTAGTTATCTTTGGTAACAGGTGTCAACACAGGTTGGATCAATGAGTCCACAAGACACCCAGGTAGGCTTCACACTCTGCAGCAATCCTTATTTCTGAGTGGAAACAGAGCTGTCATTATAACCAGTGCTGTCTTTTACTGAGTGCCTCCTGGGGGCCAGGTACTGTCCTAAGCACATCACACAAAGGGATCCTCTAATGAGGAAGGCGCTATTATCATTCCATTTCATAGACAAGGAAACTGAGGCACAGAGGGGTGGAGTAACTAATCCTGGCTGCAGATGGAGAACAAGGCAGAGCTGGGATTCCACTTGTAACTGCTGTACTGGGGGACCCTTTCCCAGGTGACCCCAAAGCTCCACCTCCCCCAACTCACTACCCCAGCCTAGAATCCCAGTGGGTTTCAGAGCACAGGTCTCCATCTATTGGTGGGTTATGAGATCAGCCAAGTGGGTATAAGCAGCTTCTTTTAAATGACCCAATCTGACAGACCTGAACGGAAACAGATCAGAGTGCATCCATGTAGTGAGGGTAAGTACTGTCAGCAAAATACACATGTGCATATACCTGTACTGGGTGGTGATGTAAAATGCACATCTTACCTTGGGTCACGGTCAAAACTCTAGCTTACAGAAATAACCTCCACTGAATTTCCACGCAAGTCCTCAAGTCCTCGGCAATCCTGCCCAAGCAGGAGCTAGGGAAGAGCTAGGTCGGCCTCTGCTGGGCACTTCCAGCATTGCACCAGGAGCCAGTTAACTGCAGCTTGGGAGGGCCCTGCCCTGTGTGTGGCTGTGAGAGTAACAATTTCCTCAAGGGAGAATATCAAAATGTGAAACATTTTTAAAACAAAATGTTCATTCATTTTAATTTCCAAAATAAATGCTACCCTGGCCATCAGTTCCACCCTCAGTGTTCACTACCATCTGATCACTTTGTCTGTAACCATTTCATCTTCCCAGGTAGAGCAGAAGCTTGTAAGGGTACCATGAGTTTGTATCTCTCCACCCCACTGTGGCTGACTGACTGACCAGCACTGAAGAAAGAAGTTGTTGAGTCACTTAGCTAATGATTCTGAACACCTAGGTGAGAAGTTTAAGGCCCAGGTCCTTTTCTTGTTGCAAAAGCAAGGAGAGGATGCAGTGTCTGGAACATACCCTATTAAGTAGCTACTATGAGGCAGGTAATCATATATCATATTCCATTAAATCTTTGTTCCTTCCTTATATCCTCACTTTACAGATGAGTACACCGAGGCCTAAGATCACAAAGCTGATGAGTAAAGGAGCAAATTCCAGAAGCTGGGCCTTCTGACTTCCAGGGCAGCCCTCTGGAGACAGAAGGAGTGGGTAGGCTGGAGTGAGACCCTTTTCTCAGCTGGGCCTCTTCTTTGCTTCTAGCTTTGCTCTGCCTTTCAACTTCTCCCTATGCTGTCCCAGGCAGAGCTAATACCTCACATGAGGAGACAGTCTTTGAAGAGTGGGGCCTTCCTAGTTGAGAGTGAGTTGCTGCAGTGGGTTTGGGCATAACTCTTTGAGGTCCCCAAACCCTAACTGGTGAATTTGTGGTCTTACAGAAAGCACATTTGCACTATTTTTAACTATAAGTATCTTCTATTGGAGGGTGACTCTAATAAGAGGATTTCTTGTCTCCGGTGCACCATCATAGTTGTTTGGGCTAAGCCTGTTTCAGGGCAGGGAGCTCAGAAGGGCTGGGCAAATAGAGGGAGATCTGGAGATGGTGGCAATTTGCAGAGATGGATGAGGAGCAGTAAAGGGAAGAGGATGAGGAAGGTGATCACAAAATGGCACAAGGTGGCCACTCCAAGACTCTAGACCCCACCCACACCCAAATGCTTGGGATAAGGAAGTTATGTACAACAAAAGATGGTTGTACATAACTCATATCCAAGTTTCAAGTCCATGGCAGAATAGAGGCAGCATGTGCAGACTCAGGAACCAGGAAGCAAAGGTGACCCCAAGAACTTAAATCCCAAGTGCACAAACATCTTGGAGAGAACTCTGGGTTTCCATAGGGCATTCCACAGAGAAGGGGAGTTTTAGGTGACATCTCAAGGGAAACCACATAGCCTTGTGCTCACCTCTGGAACACACCAGGCAAGAAAAAGGACAAACTTCCAAAGGAGACCCTTTTGGGAGAGTAAAGCAATACAAATCACAATACAGTAAACAACCACATGGAATCAATCAACAAGTAGTTACTAATACTAGGCCTCCTACCCTATCACTTCTCTCCTTATAGCCTGCAGATCAGACCCTCTGCCTCCTGGACACACAAAGGACAAAGAAGGCCCACAGGTTAATTCCTGTGACTCCACAGGTTAACTCCTGTCCACACTCCCTCCCCCACACCGTAGGTACACTGTGCCACTCTTGCCTCCTTCCAGCTTCAGGGGAAGAAGTCTTCCTTACCTGATCGAACTCAGGTCACCTGTGCTCTGGTTTTTAGTACCACGTATGTCCTTTTAGATCTATATCTCCGAAAGTCATGTGGCCACGGCTTGCTGCCCGTTTCCACTGGATAGCTCTTCAGCATGCAGAGCTCAGAGTGAACTCAACCTCTTCGTCTTAGTTTGGATTCTCCTAGAAGCAGATCCTAAGACAAGGAATTAGGTGCAGTTGGTTTAACTGGGAAGTGATCTCAGGAAAAAGGAGTAAGGAATTGAGAAGAGAGAGAAAGTAAAGGAGGAAAAGCCAATATAAGGTCCATCGTCAAAGTCACTTTAATTGCTCACATTGAGCAGCGGGGGCTCAATTCCACTGGGATGTACTGAGCAGCACACAGAATACTCCCAGAATTGGGCAACCAAAAGAGGCTGTGGCATTTACCCACCGGCTCCCATCCTATGTTGCCAAGAGTTGTTCCAGTGCCATTAACTCCCCGAACTTTTGAGCTGTGCTTAAGCCACACAACACAGACACCCCTGTGGCACTAGAGGAGGCTCTAAAATAGAAATCAGAATAATGCACTCCATGCATTTGAATTGGGGTGTTGTCAGCATGAGTCCAAGCTCACACAGAGCTGTCTACCACACCTGCAGCTGAAATCAGGGGATGTGATGCAGGGCACCCCAAATGGTCTACTCCTTGCACCATTCCTACCTACTCATGCCCCACATGAAGTCCATTCTGTCAGTCTTCAAGATGGTAGCCAGGCATAATCTACTAAAAATACTTTGTACATTAAAGTTAGTGGGACAAGCTCCAAGCCCGCTCATTGCTGCAGCAGGTCCAAAGGCTGAAGTTATTGTTCATTATCTTCCTTCTCCACCATCTATTCTAGATTTTCCTCACCGTCAGCCAGTACTTCATCTGGTCCAGGTTGCTTGACTGCTGGTTTGACACAAACCTACATCCCGAGAGGCCTGAGTCAAGGCCCTGACTTGGCCTTGTTAGTCCATGGTTGTGGCAAGGGCCCATTCTCTGAAATCACCAGGCATGAAAGCACCAACATTTTCCTGAGTTCTAGACATAATACTCTTAAGCAAATTTTCTGAGTTCTAAACATTCTTTCACCTGAGAGTGATGGTGAAAGGGATCAATCCTACAACCACCTTTGATTCCTGAACCTGTGTATTTTAGCAACTGGGGAGAGAATACCACGTATCAGCTTGATTCTGGATGACCCAGTGTATCATCCTTGACTTGGGACCCTAGTTGAGTTTTTAATAAGCTATCCATCATTCTGATAGGTCCTGTGCCTCTACCAGTTTGGTATATACCAGACCAGTGGATCCCATGGTCATGCATCCATTACCACGCCTCCTTTGCCATACAGTGGACTTCTGAATCTGAGGTAATGTTGCGAAGCATCATATGCAGATAAATCACACACTCCAGAAACCCTCAGAATAACACTAGGGTAGGTACGCCTCCTTTGCCATACAGTGGACTTCTGAATCTGAGGTAATGTTGCAAAGCATCATATGCAGATAAATCACACACTCCAGAAACCCTCAGAATAACACTAGGGTAGGTAACCCCAGGAGAGAAGAGTTGCTGCCCTTTACAAGGTGGAAAAGGCCCAATGTAATCAATATGCCTCAAGTGGCTGGCTGATCAAGGGCTCGGAGCCTGTCTCTGTGCTGACAGATCAGTCTCACACTGGCAGTAGCTAGATCTGTGGGCCCATGCCTTGCCTCCATCCCTGTCCTCATGGCTACTCCACCTATGGGCTCACTGTAAGAGCCCTGAGGACATGGCTGACCTCCACAGGGTGAGTCATGTCATCTACCTGGTCGTTTAGCGCCTCTTCTGTGGTGGATGCTGTCTGGTCCCACTCCCATAGGATCATCCAATGCCTCTTCCCCAGACCTCCTCGTCTCCCTTTTCTTTTTCCTTTCAGGCCACTGACCAGCCAACCAAACTATTTGCTGCCCAAGATTCCATATGTATCCTTATGGACACTGTTCCCTTTATACCAACTTGATAAACAAGGGTGCTTGAACAGGCTTGAAGCTCTGCCCCCTGGGAGGGTTTCCACTAACCACTGTCTTTCAGGGTTTACTTTAACCGGGGCTTTAAGTGAAAATAGCAGTCTGGTTTTAATTAACATGAACACACTGAACTAGGCCTAGGATTATTCTTCCTTCATCAGCTGGTCACAAGAAACCTCTTGGTATGAACCAAAGGATAGTCATTGGTGCAACAGAGTAAGTGTCTGGGAGGCCTGAGGAAGAGGCATGTATAGCTCATCTGTTCCTGCAGCTTCCTTGTGCCCTCTGGCCCTGCTCATGACCAATCCTAGATGTACCACTTCCATCTCAGAATGGATTGCTATTGGGCCAGACTGAATTTATGACCTGAGTGGTACAAAATCCAGCTCATAAGCATCTCTGATGCTTTTATCAATTGATGTCCCATAATCAGATGCTCTGTCTCTGTGAGGGCCCCAAAGCATGCTGGGAGCTTCTTTTCAAAGTGTAGATAGTTCTCTGCTGCAGAAGGCATAGCCTTGCTCCAAATTCCTTAGGGGCCCATGATACAGCTCTCCCATAGGGGCTTGTCTGAGACTCCACACTGCATCCTTATCTACAGTGAACACCTCCAACATCACTGAATTTGCTTGGTCATGTGGTCCAAGTGGCAGGGCAGCTTGCATTGTATGCCTGGCTTGTGCTGCAGAGTCCTTTCTTGCTCCAAAGTGACCTAATGAATGGGCTGGAGCAGTGTTTCTAAATATGGTAATATGGTATGTGTTTAGAAATACTATTTCTGAATATGGTATTCTAAATATGGTACTTCTAAATATGGTATGTTCCAAAAACATAGAGCAGTGTGTCTTCTTAATGGTAGAGGATACATAAGGCAATAATTTATCCTCACCTTAGAGGGGTGTGACATGGGGCACCCAAAAGCATTTGCTACACTCTCCAAACCCAATTCCTTTTCTATATTTCCTACACAGTGGATGCATGAACTGACAGCCTTTCTTCCTCACCCATGTGCTCCTCCCATCCCCTCCATCACCAAGTCCTACAGATTCAACCTCTTAAATATTTCTTCATTCCGCTCTCTCCTTTCCACTCCCCTCCCACCACTGCCTTGATTCACCCTTTATCATTTATTCTTTTCTTGCAGAAGCTTCCTAACAAAATTCCCTACTTCCAATATCAATTCTCCTCCAATACACTAATTCTCCACTAATTCACTTCACTGTCAGGGAGAGCTGCTCTTCTTCCTCCCCTCCATACAATACCTTAGCATTCCCCTTCATTTCAGAGGTACACCTTTATTGCATTTATCTATTTAGATGTCCATTTTCTACCTCTAAATGTAGGCTTTTTGAGGGTAGTAAATAGGTTCTCTTGGTCTCCATAGCCAGTGTGTCTGTGGGATGTCAGCAAGACGTTTGAGGCCCTTCACCACATGGCTCTCATGTCTCCAGCTTATCCACCTCTCCTCCCCCTTTTCTCCCAACTAGCAGTTCCTCTATTGGGCCATGCTCTCTCTCACCTCCATGCCTTGCCTGAGCTTTGTGCCTGAATGACACCCACCCACGACTCTACTCTCTAGTTCCCTGGACCCCATGGTTCCTACCCATCCTTCAAACTTAGCTGAACGATTGCCTTCTGTAAGAGCTCTTCCATCATCCATTCATTCCATCCTGCCAGCTGGCTTAGGGAGCTTTCTTTTTGTTCCCACAGCAACCTGCATGGAGCTCTAATCTTAACACTTGTCAGGCTATGTGATAACGGTTTGTTACACCAGATATAGCCAGCTACTTGAGGGTGAGGACTGGCCCCGGGGTCTGACCCAATGCCTAGCACATAGCAAATATTAAGTGTTGGCTGAACCATTGACATGTGCGTAGTACAGAGGCAGCAAACAGGCAGCCCACGGGCTTTATCAAGCCTGAAGACAAGTTTTGTTTGGCCCACACAGTTCCTGGTTGAGCTAGGCCAAATAGAATGATCCAGGTTATATGGCTGGTGAGACTGATCAGACAGAACTGACCTCCATTCCATTGGCTGTCCGTCTAGCCAGCCAAAGATACACCGAGAAAATATGTCAGACCAAGGATTTAAGTGACCACAGCTCCCTGGGTGTACTCTGTCCCTTACATGAGTGACTCAACTGCAGCTCAAAGTCTCAGGGGCCTGCACAGAATGAGGGTGGGAGCACCAGACCACCCCGGGCTCACTGCTTTTTACCCCATTCAAGGAAGGCTCTGAGGGTGGAGAGTCAGGGAGGTGGAACATCAGTGACGGATCCACCCTATTTTTATTTCTTCCTACACCAATAGGTCTAAACAAGCTGTGTGTTTGGCAGGCCAGACCATGGCCACAAATGAACATTTACAAATCAGAAATTTCACACTTGCATTTTAAAAATCCAGATTTTCATTTTCTCTTGAAAACTCCAAAGATCTGGCACCATCAAACCGGTACTCTCTCGCAACAAGAGTTGCAGCTTCCCCTTTGGCCAAGCATAAGCTCTTTCTAGTTTGTCACACTCTACAAATGTCTCTTATCTGGCCCGATGAGTTACTTCCATTACCAGCCTTGCTCCTGTAATCATTCGAGCCTGCAATTTCTAAAGTGCTGTGAATCATTCTATGCTATTCTATTATTTGATTTGATTTCCTGCCACCCACCAAAAAAATCTAGGGATGGTGGTAGGAAAAGCTCCCTTCACAAAAGAAGGTGACATCTAGTGAGAAGGCTGGCCTCATAGGTCAGTCACACAGCTTGTTAGAAATGAAGGCAGTACTCAAAGCCGGATCTTGAGACTTGGGAATTTTCATCACTCCTTGCCAGTGATCACATAACCAAACTGTTGCTTGCTGCTTTCTTTAAGTCACACAGCTTGTTAGAAATGAAGGCAGTACTCAAAGCCGGATCTTGAGACTTGTGAATTTTCATCACTCCTTGCCAGTGATCACATAACCAAACTGTTGCTTGCTGCTTTCTTTAAAGTATTTCACTTGTTTGAAGAACATATGTAATGCTCTAACTGTGTTGCTGTGAAACTGTTAGCAGGCCTACAGACAGGTTTTATTTGGTCTACACACTTCTAGCTGAGCTCGCCAAACAACAAGGAGTGCTGCAGGGCTGACAAGACTAATAGCTCGAACTTGGCCTCCATTCATTTACTCTTTATGACAATCCTACAAGGTGGGTACTATTATCCCCATTTTATGAATAAGGAATCTGAGGCACACAGAGGTTGTGAATGCACTAGTTTGGCTCTATCAGTTGTTAATACAATGACATACTTCAGCTCTCGTTGGCAAACAGCCCCAGCCCTGAGTGCTGCTATGGGTTGTGTCCCCCAAAAGTTCATGTACTGGAAACCTGACCCCCCATTCTAACAGTGTTAAGAAGGTGGGAAATCCTATTATGGTATTTGAAAGGGGAGGCCTTTGAGAAGTGATTGGATGAGAGGACTGTGCCCTTGTGAATGGATTGATTCATTCATGGAGTAATGGATTGATGGTTTAATGGGTTGTCATAGGCGTGGTTCTGATGGCTTTATAAGGCGAGTGAGTGAGGAGGTGAGCTCTCTCTTGCTCCTGCCTTATTCTCACCATGTGACAGCCTATGTTGTTCTGAAGAGTCACCACCAAGAAGGTCCTCACCAGATGTGTTCCCTGTACTTTGGAGTTCCCAGCCTCCAAACTGTTAAGAAAGAAATTTCATTTCTCTATAAATTATCCAATTTCCAGTATTCTTTTATAAGTAACAGAAAACAAACTAATACATTGAGCTGCTTGAATGCCTTCCTCATCACCCTGTTCATCCCCCAGGATCTACACACTCTAGCAGTGATAGGGTTAATACCACACCTGCCACACAGACCAGGGTTTCCAGGAGCCTGTGCCAGCCATATTTCCAGTGCTAGTTCTGACTGGTTGGTGCCTGAAAGAATGCTGAGGGGATTTTGAATATTTCACTGATGAGCGAAAGGTTTGCATTTTTAATGGTATACATTTTTAATGTAATAAACGAATACACACTGCCAAGAGCCCAAAGAGCTAATCAACATAGTTTAGCCAAGACTCTGAGAAGTAAAAGACTATTAAGTGGTTGAAAGAGAAATACGTAGCACTGCCTAAATCCAAGGTCCCAACATGCTTTCTGCCTTGGCACCCCTGAGGGACACCATGAACTCTCAGCAGTGACAGTGACTCTCAGGGCTTGCAACAAAGAGAGGGAGTGGGAATCACTGCAGCAGAATCTCGGAGGGGGAAAAGGCATGTATAGTGAGAAATTGCCCCCACCCCAACGCCCAAAGAATGCATTTATGGACATTCTGGCAGGATGTCAGCTGTCAGACAGCACCCTGTCCACCCCCACCCCACCCCTGCCAGTGGTTGCAAAACTTTCTGGGTAAAAGCCAAAGGGCCAAGCCCACCCCAACGCCCAAAGAATGCATTTATGGACATTCTGGCAGGATGTCAGCTGTCAGACAGCACCCTGTCCACCCCCCACCCCACCCCTGCCAGTGGTTGCAAAACTTTCTGGGTAAAAGCCAAAGGGCCAAGCCAGGGGCAGGTCCCAGGAGCTCACAGGTTGTGGTCATGCCCTTGCCCTGAGGGGTAACCCACCTGCACCCTTCACCCCCCACCCCATACCACCTGTCTGCAGAGCCTTCACCGGAAATCGCTACACACTAACACTTCAACAGCGAATAAAGGTTAGTTTCTTTCTGGATAATCTTCACCCGTATGTGGCAGGTTTGGATGGCACAGAAACCTCAGCAAACCACATTTCTCTTCACAATGGGTAGGTCTCCTCTGAAAGTCATATTTCATGGTCTGGGTAGTCTGCAGTGAGAAAGTTGGTTGCACTTGCCTTCAATTATTGCCATCTTGGTCTTCGGGGTCCCCTGTAGCTGGGTTGCCCCTTCCTACTATCCTTTCTGCCCCCACTATCTAAACCCATTTTCTAAAAAGCGTGTGGCCTCTATTCATGCCAAGATATTAAAAGCTTAAAGCACCATACCCTCAAGTCCAAAGGTAATCAGAATTTTTGGGTAACAACTTTATTAAGATATAACTTACATACCATAACATTCAGCCTCTTAAGTTTTCAGTTTAATATATTTAGAGGGGTGCAACCATCACCACTCTGTAATTTTAGAATATTTTCATCACCCCCAAGAGGAACCCCTTTCCCCTTAGCAGTCACTCCCTATTACCACCTCCCCCCAGCCTCTGGCAATGACTAATCTATTTTGTTTCTATAGATTTATCTATTATGCACATTTCCTACAAATAGAATATATATGGTCTTCTGAAACTGGCTTCTTTCACTTCACATAATGATTTCAAGGACAGTCCACATTGTAGCATGTATCAGTACGTCATTCCTATTTATGGCCAAACAATATTCAATTATGTGGCTTCATCACATTTTGCTTGTCCATTCATCAGCTGAACATTTGGGTCATTTCCACTTTTTGGCTATTATGAATAATGCTGCTATAAACATCTGTGTACAAGTTTTTGTGTAGATATCTTTTCTTTTGGGTGTATACCTAGGAGCAGAATGCTGAGTCATACAGTATAACTCTTATGTTTAACCATCAGAGGAATGGCCAAATTGTTTTCCAAAGTGGCTGCACCACTTAATATTCCCACTAGCAGTGTATGACGGTTCCAAGCTCTCCACTTCCTTGCCAACACTTGTTACCTCACTTTTTGACTCTAGCCATCCTAGGGGGTATGAAGTGGTATCTTGTGGTTTTGATTGGCATCTCTCTGATGACATGAAAATGTTGAGCATCTTTTCATGTGCTTATTGACCAATTGTATATTTTCCTTGGAAAAATATCTAATCAGATCCTTTGCCTATTTCTTAATTTTTTTTTTGTCTTTTTATTATTGAGTCATAAGAGTTCTTTATATATTCTAGATACAAGTCTCTTATCAGATTTAAGATTCACAAATATTTTCTCCCATTCTGTGGGCTGTCTTTTCACTTTCTTGATGGTGTCCTTTGAAGCACAAAAGCTTTTATTCTGATAAAGTCCAATGTATTAAATTTATTTTTTGTTGTTGCTTCATGTTTTTGGTGACATATCTAAGAAGTGTTGAAGGCATCTAAAAGGAATCAGCCTCAGGTCTTATTTATTTCTACTAATAAATTGGGAAAGTCATAAAAGAGCTTTTATTCTTTCTACTTGGAACAGAAAAAAACTTAATTTTATTATGAAATATTTAAGATATACAAAAATGTACAAATAACATACATCTGTGTCTCACTACCCAAATTAAGAAATTTGAAGTCCCATGTGTCTCCTCCATACCTCTCTTTCCAGAAGTAACCAGTACCCTGAATTTTGTGTTTATTATTCTCAAAAAAATCTTTATATTCTTACTACATGTGTATGTATTCTTTGTCACTATGTGGTATAGTTTTGTGTCTTTAAATATGAAGTAAATGGAATCGTGTAGCACATATTCTGCAACTTGCTTTTTCTCCACTCCACGTTGTCGAGATTTGTCCATGTTGATATAATAAGTGTATAAATGTAGCTCCAGTTCATTAATTTCCATGGTGGTTTAACATCATACAAATACATTATTATCCACCCTCTTGATGGATCCATTTGAAATAGGGAGCACATAAACTAGTTTCCCTAAAACCAGGGCTTTCCACATTTTTTTTCTACAACTAACAGTAAAATACATTTTGCACCTTGATCCTATGCACACAGACATATATTTTTGTGTAGATGTTTATCAGTATATAAAAACAACAGTTTCATCTAACAACACTGTCTCTGGTTATTTTTTGTTATTCTATTTCCTTAAAGAAATAAAAGCTAGTTTATAAACAGACACTGAATTGATTCCATGACCTATGTAGGATGCAACCACAGTTTAAATACTGGTCAAGGGTATTATCCTAAAAAGTAGAATTGCTGGATCTTGGGATATACGTACATATTCAGCTTTACTAGACAATCCCACTGTTTTCCAAAATAGTTGTAGCAAATTATGCTCTCATAAGCAGACAAGCAAGTTGCCATTGTTCTGTCTCCTTGTTGGATTTAAATGTATTCCCACCCAATTCTGCCTAAGTGAAATGGCATCCTGTAATATGAGTTTGCATTTCCGTAATTAGTAGTGAGCTCAAGCATCTTTTCCTATGTTTCTTGGCCATCCGTATTTTCCTGTTCCGTAAACTATGAGATGGGGAGTCTCTGTCTACAGAAAAAGTTTCCATGTCCATTCCACAGCCTGAGCTAGGATGTACATCAGGTATATAGTACTGATCTACGATATGTTTAAATCTGTGAACACTTGTCCAAGAAAAAGGGAACCAATCAAACATTACCCTCTCAGGAAGACTTTCAACTCTTCTCAGGCCAGAATAAAGTAGAATTAAGAGCTAAAAGAAGAAAAACAAGGCAGAGAAATAGGTTTTGTTTTTCTTAAAGTTAAAAAGTCCCAATTTGATTTTTTTTTTTTAAATCTGCTTTTGCAAAGTCTAGCTATGTAAATCTGGATATGCTATCATTCTTCTGTTCTCAGTTTTTCAATCTGTAAAATTAAGATAACAATCTGTACTACTTTTGCCCCATGTGGAAATTTTGAAATAAACATTCTTTTAAAACTTTGAAAATAAAGAATTTGTAGAAATTCAAGGTTCTGTGAGTGTTAGTCATCCAATGCCTTCCAAAACCTAAAGTGAGATGACAGAACAGAGTCCTTTGAACAGCTTTTTGGAATGAGCAGCTCTCTTTTGAGTTCCTGCCTCAAAAGCCTGATGGCTCTACAGAACAATGAATTATCTCCTAAAATAACACAACTAGACCTTTCAGTCTCAAAAATCTAAGACACTCTTGATTTCACAGGTACAGAAACCAAATCCCTTAGCAGTCACATGGCCTTTCTGGGGTCTCCTGCTCCCCGGTTCAGGCCTTTTATATCTCACTCACACTCTGGTCTGACCCCCTCATGCTGCAGCCATCTTCAAGTCAGATCTGCTTGCTTTAGAATCAGTCACAAGACTGAGTGAGGACTTAAGAGTCCACAACACTTCACCTTCCCACTCTCAGGATGGAGCAATCATGGAAAGGGAAGAGATCTTGACTCCTCTGAGGTGTCAATTATCAAAGCACAAAGGAAAAAGCTATACCAAAATAGCTTCCTTCCCGAAAGAGTAAGAGGTTAAACAGATACAACCAATTTAAACAATTTACAATCAACTGCTAATAAAGCAGGTCACACTTTTGAGGTGTCAATTATCAAAGCACAAAGGAAAAAGCTATACCAAAATAGCTTCCTTCCCGAAAGAGTAAGAGGCTAAACAGATACAACCAATTTAAACAATTTACAATCAACTGCTAATAAAGCAGGTCACACTTTATTAGCATATCACACCAGTTGTTGCTGTCACACCTCCTTTCTGAAGCTTGATGATTTCACTACCAGCACTCACTTCCATCCTTTACATACCCACCCCAACAAATGGGGCAGTCAAGGCTTGAACAAACAGTGAATCCTCATTACACAAAGGGATCCCTGCCTAAAACTGTCTCTACCTAGAAGGCATGTCACCTGCACAGCAGTACAATGGCAGCGCTGAATTGAACCACAGACAGTATTCACAACCTCTTGGGCTAATGGATGCTCTTTCTATATGTCTGATACTCATGAGCATCACTTTCATCTTTTTCTAAGCTTCTTGCTCCTTCCACTACTTACTACTGCTTTCTTTTGCTCCAGGCGGATTCTCCCAACCAAAGATTCACTGTAGCCCAGGAACTTCTCTAATTCTATATGCATCAGTGCTCTCAAACATGGAGTCAGAAATAAAGAAAATCATACCTACCAATGACCTATGAGGATCACTACTTCATAGAGCAGTAATATGGTTAAAACAAAATCTAGAAGAAATTCACTTTACTTTGGTTGTAAAAATAGAGCTGAAGAAATATTTATATATCTGATCAAGATTTATCTGTAGCTTTTTGTTTGAACTAAAGTTATAAATAGCTGGCATCTACTGTGAAAACAATAAAGGAAGGGAAGGCCAGAAGCCAGCAAAGAATAGAAGGAAGAAGCCCAAATGAGATAAAGTACTAGCCACAGATATTTTACTTACTTGTGCCTAGTCTATTCTTCAAAGGCAGTATCCAAGGGCAAAAGAGTTCAAAAGCAGGGTCTTAGGTAAACAATTTTCTTCTAGAGTCAAAAAAAGAGAAGACTTTCTCACAGGCATTAATATGTCTAGGTCTCAGATAAAAGGTAGTATAAAAGAACCATTTCAAAAAACGGAAAACATTTCCTGCTTGTTAACAGTGTATTTCCTAATTGTTAACAGATCTCTTTCCAGTGCAAGCAGAACTAAAAGTTCTTGAGGAAAATGAAGAGATTGTGGAGTTTGGTGTTTTAATAAAGATAGGTCTTTCCCTGGTTCCTCATTCTCCTTTATGTAAAGATAAGTTACAAAAGTTGTGAGATGTTAATATGGTAGTTCCTATCATTTTAATAACCAAATAAAATATCTGAAAACTAGGGGAAAAGTTCCTTAGAATATTTTTGAAACACCATATACTTGCTTCAGTATTCCACCATGTGCAAAACATATGCAGTTGCAGTGTATTACCCTAATGTGTTGGTCACTGGGAAGTGACCAGCAGCTGAATTTTGTTCCCAGGAACAAAGGTGCCCAGCACTATAAAGCCTTTGGTCCTCTGTGAAATCTCACTGATCTAGCTAAAGAGGGAGGTGGGGGCTATAGAAAAGCCAATGCAAAATTATTTTTATCTAAACCAGACATACCACAGGCTACTTGCAAAACATCTTGGGAGTAGGACACAGTTGTTGCTTGGAAAAATCAGGCATCTTATAATGAAAAGATCTGTTAAAATATAATCCACTTTCACATCCAAAATGTAACTTGAGAGCCATTCCAAGCACTATCTAATTAACTTAAGCAGACAGGAAAAAAAAAACCTCAGAAAATATCATTGTTTAAATACACTCTATTTTATTTTGTCTTAAAATAGTTTAACCTTTATGCTACAGACTTATTTCAAAAAACAGAAAAATTATCTTGCACCAAAAAATATATATATAACACTCTGTTTTATTATTTTTTTCTCCAAAGACCATTAAATACTAAATGGAAACAAAAACTAAATAATGAATGTAAAGAACCAAATTTTGTTTTAAAAACTAGAGTTGCACATTTGAAAACATTAATTCTAAGCAATGATTTGTCGTCACTGCATCAAGTCCACGCTCACACTCCAGCAACAGCAGATCTGTTAACCGCCAAGTGCATTGGTTCCTAGCCATACGATGGCTAACATTTCATTTTCACGGTAAGAGGAGCAAAAGGCTTCAATGACCTTTGTACTCTTTAAAAAACAAAACGACAACAAAATTATTTCCTAGTTATCCAGTGATTTTTTTTTAAGCTCACTACCCTTTAAAATTTGTTAAAAGAAAGTAAGTAGTGTTTTAAATAAAATGAAAAAATTCAACAGCATTGGACTAAAATACGTGATTATTTTAAACAAACAGTGCACAATCTGAGGAAGTTTGGTTAGGGTACAATCATTTTTATATTTACATGGAAGTCACATCATTATACGCATTGGAGAACAGGGATCAGGGGCTCTTTGCCTTTAAAAAAAGTTTAAAACTAAAAGACAAAATTGTGTCCCCAGCTTTTTCAAAAACCTTGTGACAAGTATAGAAAGCAGGCAACAAATTCATTTTAAAGTTAGCTGTGGTGCTAATCTGCAAAAAGTAATGATGAACAAATGACTAAATTAGCAAAATCAAATGGTTCATATTCACAATTGATGACAATAAAAGCAGAGTTTATGGGATGCTTGATTGTAAAGAATGATGGAGTCCATTTAGTCTGGCCCCTACCATCAAAATGAAAAGACAATTACTAGAGAGCAGCAGTTATAAGTTATAGGGCAATCATGATGGACAGAGCCACATTACTGCTCTGTTTTTTAAAATTAGAGGGAAAGGGAACTTAATCAAGTTGGTGGCATAGGCCAATCAGTGACACACATGTACCATTTTAGCAGAAATATTACTTTGAACAGACATTGTTCTGTGAGGCATAAAGAACTACTTCTGCTACCAAGTTCAAACCTATGGTTTAAAAAAATCCCTTCAAAAAACTTTTCAAATGTCATAAGAATTATAAATCACAGAATTTAATCATTAATACCTTGCCTGAAACCATATCCCCACTCTTTGGATGGTAGCAAGGGAGAGAGCTGACTGTCTCTACCATCCCTTCCCCTCACCTTTTTGTATCTCAATGTCTAAATCTCTGTTCTGGTACATCAAGTCAGGTAGTCAAGGAGCTGGAATAGAAACAAGTAAGGGAAAAGTACAACCTGGTGTAAAAGCAAAAGGCCAGAAAAGAGCTTGGTTACAACTCCACTCTCCCCAATCCATAGTGCACACAGCACACCAAAAAAGTTCTCTCTCTCTTTACACAGATGACTATTAGGGACTAAAGAAAATATGTCATGGGAAATCACCTGCTGTATGAAACTGGACAAAATATACCATTAATGTAGGATTAGGTAATGTAAAAACATTCTTTAACGGGGCTCTGCCCTGATACTGGGGTAAAAATAAGCTGCAAAAACTTCAAGTCATATAATACACTCTATTCTCTTCCCAATGACTTTCCTGGAAAACAAAGACGAGAAATTGTACATTTCTGCTTTGTCTAGTATTTTAATTCAAGTCAAAAATGATGTGTAACAGTAAAATTCAATAAATTAATCCTAAAGTAACATGTGAAGGTCCAAGGATACACCAGTAGTGAATCTGCAGAAGGTCCTATTTTGCTCTGGCCTCTGGGTCTTTGGTTTTTGTCTAGAATTGTGGCCATGGGAGAGACTGAAATATGAGGTGCTTAAATTGGAAGTTCATGATCTAAAAAGCCTGACCTATTAAAAGTAGATTGGAGGAAAAATAAAAAGCTGATGAAGAACAGAGGCCAGATCAATCGAGATGTTATCAGAGAAGATCAAATAACATACACTCAAATACATTCCCATGGAAGAAGGGATATACAGAAGAACTAAAGCAACAGGAAGAAGAATAAAGGAATAAACTTGTTTTACAAAAAAAGGAGAGAAGGCTAGGCAGGTGGAGCCAGGCAGACTCTGCCGCATGCACATGCAGGATGTGTCTCGTTCATCTCAGTGGCCCCCACTGTACCCGCCCCCACATAGTGCCTTATGCACTATGGTAGATGATTTGCTGAATGATATGGAAGAGCCACCAAGGCGTTTGGGGAGGCAAAGGGCCATAGCAACATCATATGGTAACAAGGGAAACAAACAAACAAAAAAAGCAAACAAAAACTGTGAAAAACAAAAGGCGAGGTCTTCTAGGCCAACATTACTTCACTCCCCTTTGTGCACAATACATAGTGTTCTAACTCTAGGTATTGCTTTCAAAATAATTCACTAGTAACTACAACATGTTATAGGAAAAAAGGTAGTAACTAATGCACAAAATTGCAATGCTGGCATTTCCTCAATTCCCTGAAGCTCCTACTACCTTTTGCTATTCCTTTTAGATACTGTAAAATTTACAGTGCCGTTAATGTGCTTTGCATCTGATTTCTTATGGTATATATTGATTTTTCTTATGGTATATTTTTTTAGAAGGTAGAGGAGAAAAATACCCACATACACCATCAGGTCCATTTTAGCTCAGGTGTTAAACAGTTGTTACATACCCTTCATGAAGAGACCAGCAATGAAAAAAGGCATTTTCCTCTCAGATTGGCAAGTGCCTGTAGCCTTAGAAGCCACATAACTTTTCCTGTCCTTCATACGTAACAGGTTTCTATGTTCTCCGTTATTTGAATAAACCAGGAAAAAAAGGCTGAGGGAGAGAGATTTTCCCACTGATCTCTCGATATTCTCTTCATTCAGATGCCCAGAAAACCTTATAGTGGGTATCTATCCAAAATACCTCTGCCCCAAAGAAGACATTTTCCAAAAAGTTATAAATTATTGCAACAAGGAGACCAACTAAGTCACCTTAATATTTATAAACACAAAGGGGCATGTTAATTATTTGTGTTGTAGGAGGTCAACCAGGAGCAAAGTCAGGAAAGAAGGCAGAAGACTTAAGCTAAAAGAAAAGATGCATTGAATACTTCTGTCTTCTATTTTTAAGGTCAGGTTTTTAAATGCACATGCCCTATTAGGTGCCAATAGAACCTGACTGATATGTGTGCGAATGCCCTAAGACGGGAGTGCCAATGGGGTGGGCAGATAGTGGTCAAATCTAAATATTAATTTCATTGTACAGAAAAATAAATAAAAGATTTTTTAAAAACTGAAATCCATTTTACCTGGCAATTAAAATATTATTCTAAAAGGAAGGCGAAGTTTCCTAAGATTAAAAGTCACCAAGTAAAATAAAATCTAATAAAATCCATCATTCTCACATTCCTACTGAAGGAAAGAAGAAATCCTTTTCTCTGTGATAAGTTATATTCCTAAGTAACTTCTTTTTTTAAAAAAAAAGAAAGGGGGGGGGGGTTTTCCATGAGTTCCAATTCTACAAATGCCACAAACAGCTTCTGAAGCTGAAGCTATGACAATGAACATCCGTGTCACAACAAGGGGAGGAAGGGGAAGGGAACAGTGCAGAGGAAACACAGTGACATTGTATTACAGTAGGTATTTACGTCTGCTATCCTCATCCAAAGTAAGATCAACAACTTCTGCTGGTGAAGCCCAAGTCTGCTGGGGAGTCACAGCAGTCCATGACTGTGTTTGCCGGGTGCTAACGTACTGCGTGCCTGAGCCATGCTTCCATGAAGAAACACTCTGAATCACACCTCCTCGAGGATGAACACACCTACAATTAAGATGAAGAACAAAAGTATGGTTAATTTCACCATAGGAAAAATAAAAGACAGATAACTTCAGTTGTACTGATCAATATTTTTACGAAAATAAGCCTACTATGCAAGTTCATGAAGTCCCCAGTCATATCTTGCCACCATGTTTGTTTCCCACCCTTCAGCCCACCATGTTTGTCTGTCTGTCTATCTCTCTCTCAGTTTAGCCTTCAAAAGACCAAGGGCCTTGTCAGACAAAAACTCCTGAGTTGTGTCCAGATCAGTAACTGAAAATCAGTTGATGTTTCTCTGGACTTGAACCTGTAGGATCTTCATGACAGGGCAACATATATATCCAGAACAAAATTAAGATGCCCAAACAATCTCAGTCTGAACAAATAGGTGAAACTTGTTCTTAAAATAAGTTTTGGGGGCCAGCCCGTGGCTCACTTGGGAGAGTGTGGTGCTGATAACACCAAGGCCACGGGTTCAGATCCCTATATAGGGATGTCCGGTTAGCTCACTTGAGAGAGCATGGTGCTGACAACACCAAGTCAAGGGTTAAGATCCCCTTACTGGTCATCTTTCCAAAATAAATAAATAAATAAAGTTTTGTGCCATATTTGGTAATAATACCTTCAAAAACAGTAACAGTAATATTCTTTTACAGCTTAGGTTTCTAAAAGTCTACATGTTCTAGGTTATGCATAAAGGATCAGTTTCCATTGTCCTGAAGGTCACAACAGAAACATGTGACTTGTAACTGCTTATGTTTGATTCAGTGAAAGTAACAAGGCTGAAGTACTCAGTTTAGATTCCCTAAAAGGGTCTATCAGAGGAACAGAACTGCCTTGCTGACAATCACACCAAAAGTTCACTAGAAGAAAATTGTTTCAGAAACACTGACAGCTTCAGTTCTATATTATAGTTCTATATTATATTCAGTCAAATGATAGAACTGTGAGCCTCCAGGATGAAGCACTGAGTAAGTTTTGACTCACAAGAATACGACAAGCAGCTCAAGCTACCATGCAGCTTATGTCTTCATATCTAAATTACTGACCAGTCCCTATTTAGCATATGTGAGAAGTAACAAGTGTCACAAGTCTAGTCACACAAACTATCATAGTGGCTCCTGGACAACTGTTCTGACCATCTGTATACAATGAGTTATGCTAGGTCACTTGACAATTCCAGCTTTGATCTAATGCTACCTGTAGCATTGCATTCAAAAGTACATTAGGGTGACAATGGGCAAGATTCAGTTGCAAAACTGCCCCCAAAGACTCTTAAACTCCTGGAAGGATACCCTACTACTACAAACCGTAGCCTGAAAACCACTCCCTTACTCAGAGAGATGCAAACAGACCCCTCAGAGCCAGAGCAGGGGGCGGAATGCAGATTTGTTACAGTTATCAAAGGCCTGTCATCTGTTCAGAAATGAGCTAAGTAGCTACTAACCCAGAGGCTACTACATTTTGAAAGATTAGACAGTGAAAAGCATTAAAATAAGGCACAAAAAACCCAATATCTAATCCAAACCTGTCCAATCCATTAAATTAACTCAGATTAAGTGACCATGTAATCATGAAAGACCATCAACCAAAGGAGTCCATTCAACATTTATAGAAATGACTTTGATGACTGATGGCCAATAGAATACTGAGGATACTAAGCAATTTCACATGTATTAACCTAATTTGACAACAGAAGTTATTATCCACATTCTACAGATAGGGAAATAGAGGCTAAACGGGTTTACATGATTTGGCCAGAGTCACACTGCTTGAAAGTAGGCCAAAGAATTTTAAGGTCGTCTGACTCTGGGTCCAGTGCTTTCTACACCATATTTTCCCTTTGCAGATGTATCAAACTGGGTGAGGCAAAACACAGCAAATCAGAAGAGATAAACCCAGACTAACAATTTAAAAGTATGAAATTCTTCAACAGTTCAAAGCTCATCTGTGCAAACACTAATTGAAGTAAAGCTGGCTAGAAACTTAAAAAGAGTTCAGGGAATGAGCAGCTACAAAGAGAGTAAATGTAATCTTTGGAAAAATTCCTAGAAATATTTCTGAATAAAGGAAGTATATAATTCCAGTTGTTACTTTGCACTGTTCCCTAAATAATCATACAATGTAACATCAGGCAGTGATCTAATCTGTTCATTTTACAGAAGAGAAAACTGAAATCAAGACAATTGCCCAAGGTCTTAAGCAAATTAAGCACAGAATCAGAACAAAATCAGGTCTCTACTCACGGGTTAATTTAACTACGCCTTCTTAAGACTACACCTGAAGTACTACACTATGTTTGATAGAAAGGAGCACTGTCTGGTCTCCAGAGACATTCAATAAGCAGCAAAGGAGAAAGTGTCTGATGGAGGAGGAGGACTAGGAGAGTGAGAGGTTTAGAGACTGTATTTGCTACTGAGGAATAGCTGAGAGAAGAATAAGGAGATAAGTCACTTCTTAAAGCATCTAAAAACAGATCACTTCTGTAGTTATGTTACAGATGGTTCCAGTTACTAGAAACCACCTTAGGTTACTTGAAGCAAAAAAAGGAATTTATTAGAAGGACGTTAGAGGAACTCAAAGAGTCTAAGGATGATGGAACAAGCCCCATCCCTCTGTCTGTATATCCTACTTCAAAATTTTAGATTCTTTAGAGAATGTGATGATCTCATCTTTGGTCAAAAGCTTTCCTGGCTCCAATTAGTTGTAGCTGAAAGGGCAGTTCCCAAAATCCGGAGGATCACTGTGAGCTGGGTAGCCACCATGGAAGGTTCTATTACTCTACCTTGTGCAGAGATCTCGAGGCATAGTAGAAACCACGCATCAGTTTCTGGAAAGCAAGTTTTGGATGATCACTACACAACAAGCACAGCCACCACAAAATGGAGTAAACTGCCTTTTATACGTTCAAACAATTGCTGGGGCATCCGTCAGAAATGCTAACGATGATTCTAAGATGACCTCTAAAGTCATCAGTGACTTTAAGATTTGTTCAAAAACAGGTAAAACTAGCCTGTTAGAAGTGCTGATAGTAATTACAGGGGGAAAGGCAAGGGAGAGGTTGTGACATGAAGGTGGCACAGAGGAACTTTTGTTCTGTGCCTTGATCTGAGTGCTGGTTACTTGGGTATAAGCAATTTGCAAAATTAAAGTGTACACTATAACTTTTTTGTGTGTCTTATAAGCCAATAAAATATTCAAAATTTTATTTATGTTTTAACGACCTCAACCACCTTGAAAAAAGTGGTAGGTAGGAAATGGATAAAGACACAACAAGGCTTTTTTTTTTTAATATAGGAGAGAAAGGTCAATCTAGTAAACAAAAGGGTACTGAGAAACATTTCACCTATTTTATAAGATGCTGTACATTACAGAATAACTTATACCAGATAGAGAGGGAAAGAATTTCAAGAGGAAGTGACACCACAACATTTGTTATAAGCCCTGCGAAGTTGTCCAGTAAAGAATGTGAGAGGCTCAAAATTTTGTGAGATTTTCATGCATTATTACATATGGTTTTTCTGTATTATGAAAGATGCAGGGTGGGAACATACTCAGCTGGTTTTTAATTGATCCAACCCAATTCTAGCACAGATACAGGCTTTGTTCTCACAAGAGTTTAATCAGCATATGATTGGCGGCAGGTATGAAACACGACCTTGAGTCATATTTTGAAATTTATAACCAAGAAAATGCTTAGGCCTCACTTCCCAAAATGCTAGAAAAACACTTTATAAATAATAAGTTTTGACAGAATAATTTCCTGCTCTTCCTATACTGAAACCCATAGAGGAGAGACTTCACAGTAGAAACAAGGGAAAAAAAAACACAGAAAGAGAGCAGGCTTTGATGGTCAGCTTTTGATACCGTAGTCTAACTATTTTAAGAAAACAACATTAAAAATTAAACATTTTTGTTCTCATTTACACAGCCTGAAGATGACCTGTTAGATAAAATTCCTACTTATTTTTCCTAACTGAAGATGAAATTAGTCCTTGTGATTTCAGGGAAATGTTCATATCCCTACTTAGCTTTTGCAGGTTAATGTTAACAATTGGTTCTATGAAGCAATCAGTCTTAAATGCCTCCTGCATCAATTCTTTTGCTGAGGGATGAACCAACATTAACACCAATGACCATAAATCCTATATACTAAGTGAAGTGAGAGTATGATTATTCACAAAAGCCTCCAAACAGGTACCAAAGAAACTGTTCCAACACAGTTCTGTTAACAGAAAGGTCTGCTCTATGTGCATTCATCTTCCTAAGGCAATTACAAATGAGGCTGGCAGAAGAAGAGAGGAAAAAGGACAAAGGAGAAAGAAAAATACTGGCATGAAGGTCATAAATGAAAACTTCTAGCAAAATTAAGTGGGCACAGAAGAACTACAGAATGTTGGAAAAATCTCCATCCCACTAGCAAAGAACATCCTGTGAATCCGGAATGTCCAAAAGTTAACATCTGGAAATGATAACACTTAGGTAATATCAGGAGCTCATCACAGCAATACAAGGCAGCCATAAAAGATGCATTCAGTCATTAGTTCAGAAAGCATGCTTTCTAGTCTATGACTAGAAGAAACACGGAAGCTACGTTAATCACATCAAATCTAAAATAAAAGAATAGGGAAAGATATTAACATGCAAGAAAAGAAAAACAACTGTGTATCAAGGGAGGGGGCACATCACAACTAGAGTTACTGAGTGCAAAGTTCAAACAAAATGCTTCCAATATGGAAAAACAACACCCAACACAAGTCAGAAGAACCACAATCCCAAAGAGAACAATTCAAGGACCAAGCCTGAGTTTTTAAAAACTCTCAGAAAGCCCATAACAACGTAGAATATCAAAAGAAAAAAGAAGAACAGGACAACTAAATCCAGACAAAACATCTATACATGCAAATCAAACTAGAGCAAAAAGATGTGGATCAAAACCTAAAACCTTTTTCCAAGCGATAACCATGCCAGAAGCACATCAATACTTCATAACTGCAACCCTAGACCTGTAAAAGAAATAAATTCCACATGAGATACAGGCAGCCAAAGGGACAATTCTGAACAACCAACAAGAAAGCTTCTTGCCCTACTCGCTTAGCTTTGTAAACTTAATGATTAAAAGAGTATCAAGTGACTTGTAAAGAACTGCTGAAAAAATTTTCAGAAAGAGCAGAGTCAGTGAGACTCTACTTAGTCCTAGACCCAAAGACCAATATAAAAGATACCTTCAAAATGATACAGAAATCAGTTTAAAATACTTCAATAGAATCTGTAAACTCTACATTCCATTGTATTAACCACCACTGAGGTTTCAAAATGGATTTGTCACCTACAAGATATGATTTCCCCAGTATTCAAACCAATGAATCAGAAAACACAGCTTCATGCTTTCAGAGCCTACAAGAAAAAGGAATGTTATAGTACCTTATTTAAAATGTAGCCAAAATCACTTGACTTAGTTCAAGAATGGAACAAACATTTTTATAGAGTAAAATGACAATCTAGATAAAAGACCTAACAAGTTCAGAGAAGAACATAACTAGTGATAGGTGTGTGTGTTAGGGGTGGGGAGAGACTGAAAATTTAAATTTCCAAGTTTTAATAGAAATACAATAATAATAATTTAAATTCCAGATATCAAAATATTGGTAGAAAAGGAAGCTAAAGATTTCATGATAGAGGAAATGTTGAACAAAGAAGTTAAAAAGAAGAGTGGCTCATTCTACAACATTTCTAGGTATCAGGAAATGATAAAGAAGGGAGACTTGGTAGAAGTTAATAGAAAACTGGACCAAGAGATATGTCTTAACACAGAGGAAGAGATTACATAAACAACACAAGTTATTACCTACTCTTTCCTACTTAAGCAAAAACATGTGTACAATGAATTAAAATCCAAAATACAACTCAAGAGGAAACTAATGAATGGATAATGTGCTCCTGGCATAATGAGGATAATTTACCTATATCAATCTATCAATAGACAAGGTATTATACAGTCATGTGCTGCACAACATTTCAGTCAACAACAGACCACATGTAGGATGGTGGCTATACCATATAGCCTAGGTATGCAGTAGGCTATACCATCTAGATTTGTGTAAGTATGCTAAATGATGTTCATACAACAATAAAATCTCCTAATGACTTGTTTCTTAGAGCATATCCCCATTGTTAAGTAATGCATGACTGTGGTAAGGAGCCTGAAAAAAAAAGTTCTAGAAAGATCCCGACATGGGTCTTAAAAGGATAATACCTACTGTATTGTACAAAACAATGGTGAAATAAACTAACGGCAAACATGCTGAAATAAAGGAAGAAATCATTAGTTCTATCTTCCTCATCTAATGAATGGGTAAGCCACTTTTAATAGATGAAAAACTGGAAAAGAACTTAACAGAAAAAAGTTTTTGATTAGGGCAAAAGAGAAAAGAATGATATAAAGGAAAAACTGAAAAATGAAAATTCTTTCCCGCAAGATTATGGAAAATAACTATTAAAAAAAGAAAAAGATAAGAAAGCAGCTATGCAGGCATACTTGGGGCATAAATACAGAAGAGAGGATGAAGTGCTAGGACAATACCAGTTCTGATAAAGACAGAATTGCTGCAGCAAACATGCAGGGGCTTTGGAGAAAATTATGTTAAGTAAAATAAGTTAGGCACAGAAAGAGATATGCCACATGTTCTCACTCATGTGGAAGCTAAAAAGGTTGATCTCATAAAAGTAAAGAATCGAATGGTGGAAGGGAAGAGGTGGATGGTCAATGGATACAAAATTGTAGAGAATAGGAAGAATAAGATCTAATGTTCTATAGCAATATAGAGAGACTACAGCCAACAACAAATTCCCGTACAACTTTAAGTAGCTAGTCAAGAGGATGATGAATATTCCCAACACAAAGAGGTGACAAATGTTTGAGATGATGGATATGCTATGTGCCCTGATATGATCATTGCATACAGTCTAAATGTACCCAAATATCACACTGTATTTCATAAATATATACAATTACTATGGGTCAATTAAGAAAAAAGAAAAAGAAAAGAAATTTTCAGAGACAGAAGTAGATTGGAGGTTACCAGAAATAGGGGGAAGGAATAATGAGAAGTTATTGCTTAATAGGTACAGAGTTTATGTTTAGAATGACAAAAAAGTTTTGGATATAGATAGAGGTAGTGGTTACACAGTATTGTAAATATAATTAATTCCATCCAATTGTATGTTTAAAACTGTTTAAAATGAAATTCTTAAGCATGTTTTACCACAATAAAAAAAAAAAAAGAATTGATCACTTTTGGGGAGATGACATGTTAAACTACGAGTCAATCCTACAACCTTAAAGTTTCCGTTAACTGAAAGATGCTCCCAGAAAATATAATCAGATCTCACCAGAAAAAGGTACTCTTAATTTATATGCATCCCTTGAGAAATGCCTATTCAGCTCATTTGCCCATTTTTTAATTGGGTTATTTGTTTTTTTACTGTTAGGTTGAGTTCCTTGTATATTCTGGATATTAAACCTTTGTCGGATGCAGTTTGCAAATATCTTCTTCTACTCTGTAGGTCGTCTTTTCACTCTGTTAATTGTTTCTTTTGCTGTGCAGCAGTTTTTTTAATTTGATATAATCCCATTTATTTTTTTTTCCTTTTGCTGCCTGTGTTTGGGGGTCATAGTCATTAAATCTTTGCCCAGTCCTACTTCCTGAAGTGTTTTCCGTATGTTTTCTTTTAAGAGTTTTATAGTTTCAGGTCTTATATACAAATGGCTAACAGATACATGAAAAAATGCCCAACATCACTCAGCATCAGGGAAATGCAAATCAAAACCGCATTGAGATATCACCTCACCCCAGTTAGACTGGCTATTATCAAAAAGACAGGGAACAAATAAATGCTGGTAAGGATGCAAGGAAAGGGGAACCCTCCTACACTTGTGGGAGCATAAACTGGTACAGTCATTATGGAAAACAGTATGGAGGTTCCTCAAACAACTACAGACAGAACTGCCAGATGATCCAGCAACTCCACTGCTGGATATATACCCAAAAGAAAGGAAATCATCATGTCAAAAGGATACCTGCACTCCCATGTTTATCACAGTTCTATTTACAATAGCCAAGAGTTGGAACCAACCTAAATGCCAATGGACAGATGACTGGATAAGGAAAATGTGGTATATATATACTCAATGAAATATGACTCTGCCATAAAAAAGAATGAAATATTGCCATTCACAGCAACATGGATGAACTTAAGAGAAAATCATGTTAAGTGAAATAGGCTAAGCACAGAAAGAGAAATACTACCATGTCCTCACTCATAAGTGGGAGCTAAAAAAATTTTTTTTAAATGCCAATGGACAGATGACTGGATAAGGAAAATGTGGTATATATATACTCAATGAAATATTACTCTGCCATAAAAAAGAATGAAATATTGCCATTCACAGCAACATGGATGAACTTATGAGAAAATCACGTTAAGTGAAATAGGCTAAGCACAGAAAGAGAAATACTACCATGTCCTCACTCATAAGTGGGAGCTAAAAAAATTTTTTTAAAAAGAAGAAGAAAGATACAACAATCACAATAATATGCTGAACTCTCAAAAGGAGAGAACAGAACTGAGGTTACAAGAGGTAGGAAAAGGGAAGAGGAGTAAAGAAGGAACTGGTAAAGGGCCACGAAGAATGATCACACTGTATGTTGTTGAATATACTAATTATCCTGATTTGAACATCACATATTGCACACAGGTATTGATATTCAACTCTGTACCCTACAGATATGTACAATCAACTATGTTACAATGAAAAAAAAATTTATATGCATCTGTATTTCACCCCCACTCTACACTTCTAAGCTCACCTTTTATATTAGCAACAGAAGAAAAGCTGGCAAATGTTTTATTACTTTGCTAACCAAAGAGTAAAACCAGATCAAAGAACAAGGTAATGAAGATATTGTGTTATATATCTATTTTTCAGAAAATCACAACTTAGCCCTTGTAGCACAGAAGAAAAATTTTCTGTGTTCTAAAGTCTAAATTTGGGGGGAGGGGAGGTTGTGCGCACACAGGCATGTGTGTTAAATGTTCCAAAGAATACCTCTGAGGGGGTTGTAACCAATTCTATGAATATGTCTGAAAGTAGGAGTTAAATTTTTTCCACAAAGGATCAGACAGTAAATACCTTAGGCTCTGAGGGCAATACAGTTGAAACTACACAAGTCTGCCACTAGAGTACGAAAACAGCCATAGGTGATAAATGAACAAGCATGGTTCTGTTACAGTAAAACTTTATTTATGAACACTGAAATTTGAATTTCATAATTTTCATGTCAAAAAATATAAATCTTCATTTGATTTTTTTCCCACCAACCATATAAAAAGGTAAAAAAGCATTCTTAGCTTATGTCTATGCATAAACAGGCAGCAGGCCAAATTTGGTCTGTGGGACATAGTTTGTTGACCCTTATCTTAAAGAATGACAAACTTAATAAAATAATTTTCATAATACCACACAATAATTTGATGGTTTGTGGCTTTTCTTAATCCTAAGAAACAGAACTAAAAATTAGTTACATGAACATCATTAGAAGTACACTCTGTAAGAACAGACCAAAATATCTTGCTAGTTTGCTTTTAAGGAAAGACATGGAGAAATGCTCTAGGAAACAAGCAAAAGAATTATGATGTCAGATGCATGTTTCCCAATTGTTTGCTCCGGATGCTTTTCAAGGTAAAGTGAAAGGCAAGAAAGTATGAATGAGGAGGGTGGGTAGTATGATGATACTTCTGCTTTAAGAGACAAATTTTTCCAGCTATCTAGACATTTGCTTAAAAGAGAAAAACATCAGCTCTAGTTCACATACATGTAAGGTTGAGATATTGACATTAGACAGTATGCAACACAGTATACTGAGGCTCATATTATGTCTAAACAAAAATTGTTTCTTTCTTAAGCCAAAGAAAGCTGAGACATAGCGCCCACCATTCATGCCAACCATGCTATGAGGTCTATCATTTTCTTATCACTTATTTTATGGTTAAAATAAAATTCACAATTTAAAATATCAGAATGCTCCAGTTAATATCCTACCTTGCATGTTCCTGAACTCCCACAATCTCTACTTCACTATCTGAAGAGGCAATATTAATTTCTTCATTCAGTGGTGCATTGCTGGCAGATGTTTTTTCACTTGTTAAGAATCCTGGATCCAAATGACCTGAGAGAGAAGGGGAGGAAAAACAAGCACTACAGTTTGATTCTAACAACAGCAGAAACAACTCACTGACAGATTTCTTATTCAAGTTTAATCAAAGGAACAGAATAGCCTTATAAAATCTTGCCACAGCAAAACTGTTATCCAAGTCAAATAAGCTGGGGCAATGTTCTGTTTTTGTTTTTTCTTTTTTTTTAAACTGGTTTTAAAAAAATAAACAGAATACATGCTCATGCTGTATATTCAAACAACATGGCAGTACATAAAAGCATGAACTCAGTCTCTCACTCTCTAATCCTGTTCCTTAGGAGAAAAAACTTTAAATACTTTGGTAAATAATCCAAATATATATAATTTTTTTTGCATTCAACTCCAGTCTGCTTTTAAATGATGTACATAACCACCTAGAGGGCAATAGGGTTCTCTACTGCTTATTATTTTAATAGAACAAAATTCTAAACCAGAAAAACTCAAAAGCAAAAATGGCATAATAACAGAAGTAATCATTAACATATTTATACTAGGATACTGTGTGAAAGATTTAACATTTTTCTGTCTAAAGGAATGCAGATTTGAGAAAATCTGACTCAAAACTAAATCTAAAAGGGAAGGCTACAGATAGCCCACAATTTTGGCTCTAAGTAACTGAAACATAACTTGTACATTGCTGACAGTTATCACTAGACAGAAACAAACCACATACCCTGGAGCAGCACTACAGTTTGTGGCACTGGGGCATGTAAGGACTTTTTCACAATGGTCTTCATGAAGCACATATTATATGATGCAACTAAAACACACTGGACATCAGAGAAAACATGAACTTTACAGAACTCTCTCTCAATAAAGACTAACAGTGTAGCATCAACATGGTTCTAAAGACAATTCTAGCATGAGTTAAAATAATTTAGCCTGTGTACCCAGCTCTTGAATGTTCTGACTTAAAAGGATGAATTTTAGAATACCTAAGAGTTAACATGGAATAAACAGAGTTGCAATGGGTACAAATTTTCATTTACTCTTTAAAGGGTATTTTTACTTAAATATATTGTCATCTGATACAAAAGTATTTCTCCATATTTAAAAAAAAGTTATTCATGACACCTCATACAAACTAAACCAATGTAAAGAAAATAAAACTTTATACCTACATCTCTCCGTTTTCCTCCCTTTATTCACTCCAAATGCTACAAGGTCACTAACAAATCTTGTACTTTCATCCATTCTGTCAACTTTCAGTGTAACCCTTTTGCAAAGCTATAGACAGTCTCAAAGCAAACCTTACAATTTTTATACTCTCTGACCCTGTAAATTTATCCCTGAGAATTTACCCTAAGGGAAAAGAGTTTAAAAAAGAAAAATATTATGATGTCCAAAAGATATTATTCACTGCAGTGCTATACAGAAACTTTGAGAAAATAACATACAAAGTATCACATAATACACTATAAAAAACATGGAGGTGCTGGGTAAAAGTGTAAAAAAGTAATCGAGTATGATTGTGCATCTTTTTCATAATTCTTTAATACTATTTTTACCTTTTCTTCAATTGAAAATGGTGTACATACATATGAGAAAACAGAAGATTAAAAAGCTTAAAATGGCTTCTAGCTACAACCAGTGCTTGAGATTATATCACAATCTGCATGGGTTTGTAATCTAGACAGGATCCTATGTGGCTCTGGCATTGGGCACATATCTTTGAACCTTACATGTACACAAGAGGTGACATTCACCAGACCAAAGCCAGTTTTGTTAAATCTAGGGTGGTTGCTTAAATGGAATTTGGTTAAGTCTAGATTTGGTAAATCTAGATTCTTGCTCTGACCCCTAATACCTTGCTTCAGGCCAAGTCTTTTATCCAATTTCTACGTCAGTGGTTTAGTTATGGCTACCATCATGCACACTGTTCCAACTGTACTCTAGGGAGGAATATAAATTGATAATCTCTTTCTCAAGCCTTCAACTTGTCCATATTCAATAATTCAAACAATCTTTACTGTTTACTTCATCTGTTTGTTCCTACAACAAATACTTGTTTATGACAACCTATACATTGTGCTAGGTGCTAAGAATCAACGTGCTATAAGGCAGGCATAACCTCTGTCCTCAATGAGTCTACAACGTGTTCAGGGGTAATAAAAAGCAGCCCATTGCACTATGGCTTAAAAACTGCTCTTTATCTGCCATATGAAAATAAAGAGTAGCCTGGAGACAGAGAAAAGGCACATTCCCCAGACTTGAGGGTGAACAGGGAATCTGACCTCTTAGGGAAGAGTAGACATAGGTGAAGGAAAGTAGCGTAAGAAACATTTCTTTGCCCTTTAGTGTATAAAAGTTTGGTGAGATTTGGGGTAATGGTACCAAAAGAGTAGTGAGAAACAAGGCTAGCAAAGTCAGCAGAGATCAGATCATGGTAAGGAGTCTGCACTTGAGAAACAGTAAGCCACTAAAGGATTTAAGCTGAGGAATCAGTGACATGATCTGGTTTTGCATGTTAAAGAATTTCATTTTAGAGTGTAAAAATGAAACTGATAGCAGGACAGGAAATAACTGGAGGCAAGGAAATTAGTTAGACTGCTGAAGTTTCCTAGGTGAGAAATGACTGGCTGAACTAGGGAAGGAACAAAATGGGGAATACTCTGTGCACGTGCACACATATGGAGGGTCAAGTACTGTTGGGAAATCAGGCAAACGAAAGAACACACAAAGTCAAAAATGATACTTAGATTTCTGATTTAGGTAACTGTATAGAGTTATAGTGCCATTCAGTACACTAATGAAAGGTGAGGGTGACTGCTTGGGACATGATGACAGTGTGCCTTTACAGTGTCCAACAGACAGTTGGAGGTACTGTTCTAAAGCTCAGATCCAAGGTCTAGAGAGGAAATATAGAATTTGTAAGTCCTCAGCAATAGGTGAGACTATTAAGGTCATCCAGAGCAGTGAAGGGGGCCTAGAATAAAACCCTGATGAATACCAATGATTAAGAGATAGGCAGAGAAGGGGAGTTCATTCAAAGGAAAGCGAGAGGTAGAAAGAAAACACAAAGATGTGAAGCCACGAACACCAAAGAGCATTTCTAGGAAGAAGTATTTAACAATGCCCAATGAAGAGGTCAGATAAGAAGAGTGACTAAGTAGATACTACTAGAAACAGTGATAAGATTATCATAGATGACCTTGGCAAGGGGAACCTCAGGAGTGATGGGGCTGAAGCTCATGTAACAAAGCAAGCTGAAGAATAACGGGATGGAAGGAAGAGCAGACAAATTTTAATTTTTTTTAAAAGATGACTGGTAAGGGAATCGCAAGGGGAACCTCAGGAGTGATGGGGCTGAAGCTCATGTAACAAAGCAAGCTGAAGAATAATGGGATGGAAGGAAGAGCAGACAAATTTTAATTTTTTTTTAAAGATGACTGGTAAGGGAATATTAACCCTTGACTTGGTGTTGTCACCACCACGCTCTCCCAAGTGAGCTAACCAACGTCCCTCCCTATATAGGGACCCGAATCCTTGGCCTTGGTGTTATCAGCACCACACTCTCCCAAGTGAGCCATGGGCTGGGCAGGCCCAGGGCAGACAATTTTAAGAAGTTTGGCTTTGGAGGAAACGGAGATAGTATGGGACTGAACAAGGAAGAAGAGTTTGAGGAAGGAGGTGTGTGTATGTATGTTTAGTTTTTAAAGATGGGAGAGAGTCGAATATATTTAGGGGGGAAAAAAGGCAGAGAATAAACAAGTTTGATGGCAGAAAGCTGAGGTTATCTTGATCTGTGAAGAATGTGGCAAGGCCAGCTGCAAAGCATAGTTGTGGGTAGGGTAGTAGGGAAGGGGTTTAGAAAAGTTAAGAAGCCACTATGAAAGAAAGAATGCCACCTAAGGAAAAGGGCGAACTGCTGGGCAGCACCAAGAGCCAGGATGAAGCTGCAGATTAGGAAATTAAGGCATCCCTTAACTCTGCAACTACGTCATTTCCCCCAGCTATGCTTAGCAGTGTGGATATAGACTCGAAGTGTGCATCCAGGGATTGGAGGAAAGTCAACTCTACAACGGATCGGAGGATATTGGCAAAGGAGAGTTGGGCCTATGTAGGCTTGATAGGGAGGGCAGTGAAGCCTGGACATAACTGATAAGGGGCTTGGAAGACAGGTAAAATAAGGCAGAAGAATAGTGTGGTGACAGTAACAGTGTGAGAGGGTAGAAAAGCCCCCAGTGGAAAAGGAGACAGCAGTTAGGAGAGGTAGGAGGAAAAACAATGGTTTTGAGAAGAAAAGCACATTTCTATCCTCTTAGCTACCCACAAAACACAAGCCCTTGAGATCATCCATATACTCCTGACTTTTCCCTCACCCTGTTTTTGTTCTCCTTTGCTCCAGCTACCCACTACTCACTTTCCAATGTTTTTTCCACTGTCCCCTGGAATGCCAATTCCATGGTAAAGTACACTGAACTTTCTCTCCACCTCCTTGTCGAAACCTCACTTTCCTGACAATGTTGTCTCTCCTGCAATCCTCTGAAGAGGAAGCCCAACCACCATTTTTGGGATCAGGCTCACCTATAAATTACTGTCCTCAATCCTCATGTACCAACAACGAGCAGACCCTATCTTCCAAGGGGTACCCTTTCACTGTCATACATTGACTCCAGGACAGTTTCACTCATTCACGCAACATAGCAGGCACCTGACTTAGTCTCTCTCTCTCTCTCCACTTTCAAGTCCTGTTATCAAGAATACTCATTTTTTTATGTGTACAAACACCTCAAAACTGTCCTTGCCTACTCACTAAGAAACAAGGAGCTGAGCTCCAAAGAGGCACTTTTCAAAGTCAATTGTGGTAGACTCACAGCAAAGGGGTCAGTCTGTTACAGTCCCAAAAACAAATAAGTGAATTAAATTAAACTACATTAAAAAGGCAGATTGTAAGAGTCACACTTTTCTATAACCAAACTCTTCCTCGATTACTTGATACTTTTAAACAGTAATTTAAAAAGCAGAACACAAGAATAATTCTTAGTATAACTGAGCCCAGTTCTATCACCATAATTCTAATTTATAATTGTAACTTTTCTAGTAGGAATGTTTTGTGAAATGTCTCAGTCATCAGTATTTCTAATTAACTAGTCTTCACTGAGTAGGCCCCTCCATTCTGACCCTACCACCTTTGAAAGCTTCATTTCAAAGCTGGAAATCTCATCCTCTTTTTTTTTTTTTTAAAGAAGGGGAGAAAATGAAAAGCTACTATGCTACTTTTGTTCATTTTATTCTGTCTTAAGAAATATAAGGTACCCATCCCCAATTTCAGATTCTTCTAACTTTGTTTATCCATTATGGATCTAGAAACTAATAATTTATATACTGCTTTCACATTATTAGAATATCCAAACAATTTTGGTGGTGTAATTTTGGCCATAAAAATTGCAATACAGGGCCGGCCCATGGCTCACTTGGGAGAGTGTGGTGCTGACAACACCAAGTCAAGGGTTAAGATCCCCTTACTGGTCATTTAAAAAAAAAAAAAAAATTGCAATGCAACCCTGCTAGCATTCAGCATTGTTACAGAACCTATATGATGCTCACTTAAAATCAGAGTCTGCTCTGGTAGCCAGTATCTGCATTACTGAGTCAAATAATCAGTATAAGATAAAATAAGGGACTTGAGGAAGTAATGGGGGTGCTAAAATCAAACTTCCTGGTGAATGCTAAGAACTCCTTGGTTAATGGTGTGAGACTTTTGCCACATTTCCTGTCACAAACATTACATAAAATGTGCCACACAACAAGTCAGATGGACCCACACAAGTCTATAGGATACCATGCTGCACAAGAGACACCAAAGACATTTATGGATGCCTCCCTTCTTCCTTCTATTTCAGAGCCAGAGACAATTAGTCCTTTTCTTACACAGTAACTATCCTCAGTGTACCACACATCCCTTGGGAACTCCTGTGCATAAGCCTGATATTCTCTGGCCTTTGGGCATTCTCTGTTCTTCCCCCACCCCCAATGACCTCACAGGAAACCAATGACAAAACAGTGCATAAAGCATACACAGAAGTGAGCCAAAGATGCTATGAGGTTCTTAAAATATTGTCAGTGATAGTAATCTTTTCCAGTTCTAAAACAAGAACAAACTCTGTAGAGAAAAACATAAATACCAGAATGACTATATGTTGAACTGAAAATAAAGCAGAGCACTTATATTTAGTTATTGTGGCAGCTGACTGTTTCTGTGTAGATCTTTGTCTGCGTAGATCTTTGGAAAGATAACTTCTTTCACTCTACGTGAAAATTCTAAATCTTTGTCTTTCCACTATAGAACTTCTCAACACATAAAGAAGTCAGAAACAGTTACCAAGATAGAGCAAGGAAAAGAAGCATAGAAAAAGTAGTAACTAAATTATCATGGCAGTTTCTTTTTGTCTTCAAAAGAAATAATGTAGCTTTTTAAATAATATAGTAATTTTAAAAATTTAAAGTAGATTTAAATTTTTAAATCTACTGGGTAAGAACTAGGCCTGAGCCTATTTGCAAGCACATTGAAGGAAAGTATTACCTACTAGATAACAGCGGCATGCTAGGTATGAAAAAAGATTAATATCTTTAATCACTACTCATTTAGCTTTAAAACAAGTGAATTATTACTTTGTATTTAGTTCTTTCAACAAGGGGAAAAGGAAGTCAGAAATCTAAAATCTTACAGTCAATACGAAACAGCTAAACAAGAGGAACATGACCAAACTCCATCTCCTTTATAAGACTGATACATTGTCTTTAATAATGCCAATAGTACTAATAATAGAAACATAGCCATTCTGGTCTGATTATAAAAGGCCCTACACCAGGAACAGGAAACCCAAGATTTTTTTCTCTGCATTGCTACTATGCCCGTGTTATGTACAAATCAAGATTATCACCATATTTTAAGGATGCGGGAAATGCTCACAGCCTACTTTTTTGAAAAGAAGGCTGATGGAAAAATGAGATAGTTTAGAATTTATAATTTCTCAGAAAAAAAAAATCTAAATCAGTTCAGTTCACCACAATTATAAGCCTTCCACACCAAGAATACCTCAAACTTCTGCTTCTTTTAGCCCCCACTACACCTAGGCTTACAGTGAGCTATTACTAGCAATTAACAAAACTGACCCATTTTCAGATATACTGGTACAGTTTCCTAAACATGCTGGATACATGAGTTACCTAGGGGTTATTACTTAAAAGAGATTCCCAGACTCCATATCAGATCTACTAACAGAATCTTCAGGTAGAAACCTAAGAGTCTGAGTTTTTATAAGCACGCTGGGAAGGGTGCTTTCTATGATCAGGAAACATTTAGGAAATACTGTAGCAAGAGCAACTCACTCTAAGGAAGGACAGTAGTTAGAAACCACTCATCAATCCATTAATCACTTCCTTACTCAGTATACTTCAGGATAATATTAACATTATGCTAGTTAGGATTCCTGAGTTTCTGTGTACTGTACTCTGTACTAAGCACATTGTATAGATTAATTCACTAAATAGCAATAATAAACTTTTGAGGTAGATGCTAGTTTTATCCCAGTTTTGAAGATAGGGAAAACTGAGGCTTTACATAATTTACCTGAGATCACACAGTTTATGAGTGGCTGTTAGTTCAAAACCACTCACTACAATGTTTGATTCTAGCACGACGTAAGAAAAGGTTATCACATGGCAAGAGCTAAAGTGGAAAACTTAGGTCTCTTGCTGACCGGTGGTTTCCCTGACATCAATTTAGTTTTTTAATCTGCTTGTGATTCAACTCTTTTGCCTAAATTAAAACTAAAACTAAATAGTAACAACTATTTTGGATACAAGAACATCATCTAATTGTTTGGAAAAAGAGGCAAGCTACCTTACCAACGGTGATTATATAAGTGATCCCAAATGAAGTAGGACTGTAGACCTGGGCTGAAATGCTACTACTATTGATTAAAGTGAACCCCAGAATAATCTATTTAGTGACTGGGTAACTGGGCTTCTATTTTGTTGCAAGAGGAATAGGGATGACCCAGATTAACCATTAGAACATTTACCTTACACTCAAACCACAAGAAAGAATGACCATGTGACTGATACTAATAGTCTAAGTCTCAAACTATAAACTGGCAATCAATCATAAATTCTATTAACATTTTGTTGTAACATTGTAAGTATATTCAGATTCGCAAGATGGATCCCCACTATGACAATTACATCAAGACTAGGTTATAAAGTTTTACTTATTATTCATATACCTGCATTGTCAGATTTGGGGGGGAAATGACGTTGAAAGAGCCAGTAAAGGGTTTCAGAAGAATATGTCATGCGGGGGCCGGCCCCGTTGCACTCGGGAGAGTGCGGCGCTGGGAGCACAGAGGCGGCGGGTTCAGATCCTATATAGGGATGGCCTGTGCCCTCACTGGCTGAGCATGGTGCAGACAACACTGTGCTGAGGGTTGTGATCCCCTTATCCGTCAATCAATCAATCAATCAATCAACCAATCAACAAAAATAAATAAACAAATAAATGAATGAATAAATAAATAATAAATAAATAAATGATTTTAAAAAGAATATGTCATGGGGATCTATTGAACAGTGGTGACTACATCTTACGATATACAAAAACCTACACATAATTTACAGCCCAATACACATTTGTGCTCTCTGTATTATATATCCTAAGAAAATTATTATGTGCACATAACAAAAGACACATATTAGAAATGTTAATGGCAGCATCATTTAAAATACCACCCTAAATGTCCAACAAGAGAATGGGTAAACTGTGATATTCATATAGTAGAATATTAAATAGCAGTGGAAAATGAATTAACTAGAGTCGCACTTAACAAAACGTACATGTTGAATTAAAAAATCCAGTTGCAAATGATTACCTTCAATGTGATACCGATTAGTTTTAAAACATGCTTGTTTACTGATACATATCAAATGCAGTAAAAATATACATACAAAGAAATACATAGAAATATCAAACATTAAATACCAAATTTAGCACAGCTGTGGGGTGGGAGGGAGAAAAGGTAGTGCAACAGAGTTGAAGCCACAGGTATTTCCCTCCTCACATACTCTGGCCATGTTTATTTCTTAAAAAGAACAGGGTAGGTACCTGAGTGTTCATTTTAAATAATCAAGCTAACAATTACTTGAATCCCAATGCTGGTAACTTTAATGTTATTTTAAGACCTCAAAACTTGTACTATTAGGTTGAATCATATGAAATTGCTGGGTTTGTTGTAGGTCAAAAAGTCAAATATTAATACATATGGTTCAACCTAATATTAAGAATTCTCTATACAAAGAGCAAAAAATGGTAATTGTTCATTTTCCCCCCCAATAATTTATTATTAAAGTGGTCTATACTTAATAGCAAGACTAAGGAAACTGGGAAATAATACTGAAGTAGAATGAATCACTTAACTGTCAGTGGATGAAAAACAAAGATAAACTACATTTAGTATACAGAAACAAATTACATAATTTAGAAACACTTATTGCACAAATGTCATCAAATTACTCTCCTTTGATACAAAGTATTATAACAATTCCTTTCAAAGTACTCATACATATTAATAAATCCTTAAAAACCCATATTGGACAAAACAAGTATTTATACTTAAAAAAACTTAAGTCCAGAGGCGAAACGACTGGTCCAAGATCAAACAAGCAGTTAGCAGTCAAAACAAAGTCAAAACTAAATCCAGGTCCTATTCCAAAATTAGCCACAATAAATTAATGGAGAAGGTCAACAAATAAGTGATTTTTCTTTAGTTCCAATCAAAGATCAGGAAAGGAAGAATTCAGGACAATAATCAAAGAAGTTCTATCTTAATATAAAAAGTTCTACGTTATAATTCTTTTTTTTGTAATGTAAAACTCATTTTCCATAAAAATAATATTTTAGGTAATGATTAAGCTACCAGATTAGCTCATAAAACAGTGGATTTATAATTTAGCTAGAAAACTATAATCCTTCAATAACCCTAAAGTAAGAAAATATACACTACATAAGCAGCAATTCTCTCCCTCTCTTTTCTTACATGTAAGTGCTACTAACTTGGGGGCAGGGGGTTAAATTAGAAAGAATGTTGGGCCAAGCCCGTGGCGCACTCGGGAGAGTGCGGCGCTAGGAGCGCAGCAGCGCTCCCGCCGCGGGTTTGGATCCTATATAGGGATGACTGGTGCACTCACAGCGCTCACTGGCTGAGCGTGGTACGGCCGGTCTCAAAAAGCACAAAAAAAAAAAAAGGAAGAATGTTGAAAGAAAGAGTTTTGAAGAAAATATTGAAGGAGATTTGGAGGCACTGTAAAAAGTTTTCAAAAGTAACAGCAGTGCATTTTTTAGGGAAGAAATATCATTTTTGAGAATAATCACACACACAAAAAGAACAATCACAGAACCAAGATAAATAATCCAAGACAGGGAGAGAGATTTTTCCTGACATAACAGAGGCAGAAACTGAAAGAAAAGGGTCAGAAAAGACAAATGAGAATTTACTGAAGAGGAATTAACAAGGATACTCCACAGCAAGAGGCAGAAGAAACAGTGGCACTGCTCCATAAGGAGTTTCCATGGTACCCTATCCAAGTTGCAAGGATGCTATCCAAAGAAGTGAGGGGAAGAACTGGCCAAAGAATATGAGGGTATCTGGGTTGTTTTTGCACACATTGGGCATTTTTAGCCCAAGAAATATGCCTACTGAAATCTACCAATGCCTACAATTAATGTCTTATATGTCTTATTTTTGCTTCCTTCTGATTAGAAAAGGCATGCTACCCAAATCTTTTCAGTTATAAATGGCAACCTGGATAGTCACTATCATTCAACACCAGATGTCTCTGGTATGCCTGCTCTCCTCAGCAGGCTCTACTACAAGGAAAATAGCTGCCAGGACACATGCACATTACACCATTAGAGAAGGGGGGTGGGAAGGGAGACAAACCTGCCTCTGCATTCAGCTCCTCTAGAAGCCCGCTGTTCCTCCAGGTAGCTCCTGTGTCCTGGCCGCCTATAGAATTACTGTGCTCTTGAACTACTGCAGCCGCCAATAAATTGTCCACATTTACCACTTCTGGGTCAGAGCTGGTGTCAGACATATCATAATGAGCTACAACTGGAGGTCCATCTAGGGAGGAAAGAAAATGTATACTTGTATCTAACTTGTGGGGTGAAAAATACTTCTGAAACTAAATATGAGCCCTCTAAATGCCAGTTGCCTTTACCTTATTATTCTATCTGATCAGAAAAGCTGCACTTTATAAATCTAATATTTTGTACATGATGTGAAGGTGGGAAAGATAGATGAGGGACAAATTTTGGAAGGAGGAAAAGGTGTGTTATTATGAAGAACAGACAACAAGACTATACTGAACAATGTTACACTGAATTTCCGTCATACTCCCAAAGAGCAACAGATTAAGAGAAAGGGGACAACTCCACAGAGAAAATGAAACTGATTTTTTAAAGGAAAAATTTGATGCAAACTATCAAAAGCCAATTTATATATATATATATATATATATATATATATATTTTTTTTTTTTCTTTTTCCGTGTCCGGCAACGGATCGCAACCCTCAGTGTTGCCCCCGTA
>NW_007726950.1:162301-163684 GCF_000696425.1 Galeopterus variegatus | reverse complement strand
CCACTGGGCCGGCCCCAATTTATATTTTTTGAGAGAACAAATCTAGCTCCTTCTCTTAGTAATTAATAATACTAAAGGTCCTTAAAAGATTAAGAGAAGAAAATCAAACATACATTTTCCTACTTAACTAAAGAAATAAGGTTAACACTAAAGCTCTACTTCACTTTAGCTTATCTACAGGGATTTTATATACTTAACAACATTCTACAAAAAGACAATACTCACAAAATCCATTTTCAGGATTTTGCTTTGGATGTCTTGTGAGGGATATTTTCTTTTCCCTGAGAAAGACAACCAGCTAACACTGCAAGTAAATGATATGCAATCTTATGGGTGGTTTTAGAAGATATTAAAGTTCTTACTGGAAAAGAAACAGATCCCTTCCACCCCCATATCACCCTAACTAGCTGAAAAAGGCAGCTGAGTTCCAAAGTAATTACACTGCAGCAATTCATGCTAACATAACTCAATATTCATGCTTGTAGAATAGATACATGCTTTAAAATGCTAATGCTACCCTTTTTCTAACATAACAGCAAAAAGCAAAAATAAAGTTTTCATTCAAGTAAGAAATGCCTCTACTACCCCCATTTAAAAATAAAGCAGAATAGAAGAATGCTGTATCTCTCCCAATAGCTATTTACAAAGTGTAAGCAAACCATTTATTTCCATAAATATTTTTCTTTTGTTTTTTAAAATATTCAATTTTATATTTCCACAAATATTTTTAAATATCATCCAACAAATCAATATTAAACATACCTATTTTATGAAATTCTTGACTATGAAGGAATACATATGCCAATGAACCATAAAATAACACAATGAAGAATTACTGTTTTAATACAAACATCCATTGTGTAAATTGTCACTGAACAAAAACATGGAACACACCTGGGGTATTTATTCCTTAAAACTAAGCTCACAAACCATAGGCTTAAGTAGCAACATTTTTAAAATAAAAAATGACCAAACATAAAAGCAAATGAGTTGTTAGGTGTATAAAGAACAGACATGTCACAATATGAAATTCTGACGATCGTGACATTTTTAGCTGACTACTCAAAAAAAATTTTCAGTTCCCCTAAAAGAGTAAATCAAGTTCATCAATGACCATAAAATTCAACAATGTGGCCTTGGTATCAGCTGGTAACACAGTTTAGTTCAAATAGCAAAAAACTGGTTCATTTTTGAGGTTTTTCTTTTCTAAAGAAGAAAAGAAAGCTGAATCATTCTATGGAGTTCTTGTCAGAGTTCAAAATGATTATTATGGAATCAAGATACTGTGTGATGTCCAAATACTTGGGTGCAGAAGATATGAAGGCCAAGTACAATATTGACTAATTGACCACATGTTCTGTTTTTAAAGGGGCTTTTTTTCAG
>NW_007726950.1:158957-161459 GCF_000696425.1 Galeopterus variegatus | reverse complement strand
GGCCAAGTACAATATTGACTAATTGACCACATGTTCTGTTTTTAAAGGGGCTTTTTTTCAGATGTTTCCAATAAATTTTTTTAGTGATTTATTTTAAAATTACATCGCTAATATCATTCAGAGCCTCTTGCCCTCACATTCCCCACCCCTACCACAAACTGAAGTAACAGGTCAATAGTCAAGTCAAAATTGTACCACTCCTACATGTATAATCATGCAAAAAGTATGTGTATATATACATGCAGAGTGACATCACCTACCCATGGAAATAACTTGTCTGAAAGTCTTCATCAGTAGGAAATACAAGCATAAACTTGTTATCTGGCTTCATTCTTGTATCTTCCACATTTCCAAACAGCACACCTTATAACTTAGCTTAAATTTAGCATTCATCATAAACAAAGACAGCAATATTTTCACATTTTAATTACACTTAACAGTTAAATTATGATCACTGTCGTTTTTCACTTCTAATATATTCAAAAAGATTACAAATCAATACTATACAAATTTCAATAAAGTAATGGAATGATTGCCTTTCCAACTTTGTCTTCCAACAAGAAACCAGTTAAGAGTCTTGTGTTCCAAGGTCATCTTATATCTATCATCAGCAAACCAAGATTAAATAAGATATGTTTAAAGCAACGGGCATCGGGGTTGTACTCTGAACTACTTACACGAATATTAGCTAACTGATGCTGACAATCTGTGACAATATCTTAAAATGTGATTCTTGCTACAAAGAATTAAGAGACAACTAAGAGATAGGTAATATTCTATAGTGATTTTATCTGCTTTTTAAAAGTATCTCAAAGAAAAAATCAGACCACTGAGGAGGAGCTAGAAAAACTCAGCACATTAATAACATGAGCAGTTATCTATATGACTGTCAATTCATTACAGGATAGAATAAACATATGGATAAAGTCTTTGCTCTCAATTCATTATTTCTCTGTGTTAAAACACTGCATTGCTACTAAGAGATTGTTCTGACTTTCAAAAACATCAAAGTAGTCACCTCAAGTAAAGTTATACATTGAAACATTTCCAATTTAAGATTTAGTCATTAACATAAGTACATTCCATGTGTACAAAAGTTAAGGTTACCCAAACTGCACATTCTCCCATCTGCCAACTCTGATGTCTGTCACAATCTTAAAACATAAATTTATAATAGAGTAGTACCTCCTTAACCAGTTTCATTTTCCACAGCTTCAGTTACCTGCGGTCAGCTGTGGTCCAAAAAATATTTGAATGGAAAATTCCAGAAATAAACAATTCATAAGTTTTAAATTGCATGCCATTCTGAGTATTGTTATAATTGTTCTATTTTATTATTATTTGTTATTGTTGTTAATCTCATAATGTGCCTAATTTATAAATTAATCCTTATCACGGGTACATACATATAGGAAAAAACATAATATATATAAGGTTCAGTACTCTCCTCGGTTTCAGACATCTACTGGGGTTCTTGGAACATATCCCTCGTGGATAAGTGGGGGACTACTGCAATGAACTTACTAGTTTTTCTACAATCATTAAAAGTACCTCTCTATAAAGCTAAATTTAACACAATTAATAACCATTCGATCGGTGTTAATCCAAGTGCTCTTTCTCCTTTTGATTGAAATCTTTTGAAATTGTTGCTTTTTTATAATTACAAAGCAAGAAGAAAATTCAGTCAACCAACCCACCAACTACTTTTTATTTTAAGAAATCAACTCATCTATTTTATGCTAGAAATAGGTTTGTACCCTCNCTCACTAATCTCTTGGCCTTTATAAATAAGTTCTAACTTTTCAAATACCAAAATATAGATGTATCTATGTTGTCACACATTCCTGATACAGTGAGTTTTACTCTTTCATGATCTTCAACCTTCTGTGCTGTTGTTATCAAATGTTTAATTTGATGAATTAGTTTCCTTTTCAAATATGTTCTAAATCTCATGGAAAAAATCTAAATCACAAAAACAAAGCAAAACAAAACCTAACTTTTCCTTTAATATGTTTATCCATGACAAATTCCTCTTTTCAAATTTGACAACCAGAGCACAGATTTGTAAAACTATACAAGGTAATTACATAATTTACCATTCACTTTACAGGTGAGAAATTTGAGTGCTCATTAGGTAGAATCAGAATAGACTACAGTTGTTCTCATAGTCAAGGAAAAGAGGAATATACAGGATGAGACCAGGAGCAGTATAGGAAGTACAGAATTTTGGCTACAGACGCATAGGTTATAGCCTTGACTACTGCATCTTAGCTGTATGACTCTGGTAAATTATTTCACTACTCAGTTTCTTCATAGGGTTATGGTGAGGGATAAAGAAGACGTAACAGAACACAACAGGAGTTCAAGCACTGTTTCACTGCCCTACCCTTCCATTATAATTAGCACCTGCCTCACTTCATTATTTGTTTGCTTACCATTGCATGTACACTCTGCTATACACAGCCTGCATGCAAGAAGCTTTGAGGAAACATCACTACCTGG
>NW_007726950.1:155130-157946 GCF_000696425.1 Galeopterus variegatus | reverse complement strand
GGCTGGCAGCTTATATTGGTCACAGATATTGTCAAGTAAATGTTTTGCTGGGATTATAGTTAAAAGAGGTCATCACAAATGTGGCTTTTGTATTTTTGTCTGAAGTGAAATGTCAGCTTGTATGTATTCATATAAAAGTGCTTCAAAGCCAAAGAGAGATCATTTTGGATTAGCCCATATTTAGCATCATCCTTGCCTACACAGAACTTCCACTAATACAAGTGCTATAAGTTTCTCATTATAAAGCCTAATTAAATCTAAGAAACAGGAATTTCTCTTGTATACCAGAGATGCCTAGAAACGTAACTTCTCCTTTCCTATCTATTGTTAAGTTTTAGGCCCAAGGAAAGGTGGGTGGGGGTATGGACCAATATATGGTTTGCCCCTTTGACCCCCATTCCTATGGCTATAGTAACATACAATGACGCCCAGGGAAAATTACTTCTTTCTTCCCTACCACATCTGATCTCTCCAATTCCCTCTCTACGAAAGGAAAAAATGTCTTGTTGCTGCTAAAAGATGCCATACAAGCTCCTTCTCCCCAGCCATCAAAGGGCTTACCCAGTGTCATTATCTACACAACATCAGGAAAAAGGGGGAGGGGGCAGACATCATATTCAGCCTCAGTCCAGATAGTGAGACAAAAAATGAAAGAAACGTTCTTAGAAATTACCTAGCCAAGGAATCTGAGAAGGGGAAATGGGTATGTGAGTTTGTTCATGGTGGCCAGGTGAGTAAATGAGATGTAGATGTGTGGGACTGAGGGAAAGAGGCAAATCTCAAGAGTTGCAGAAGGGAATTTGCATTTTAGTAGAACATACTAAAGAAAAAACAGCAGTCTCATTGCACACAAGAATATTTACCAAGACGAAAATTTATATTTGCAAATGAGAAAAAATACTTAAGAGAATATCTGTACTGTATTTTTATTACTATCAGCCAAAAAAAATAGAAAATGTATACAGAACAATGTGAATAAACAGAAAGCAGTCATTTTCAAACCATTTCTTAGGAACAAAAATAATTACATCAACAACAAAAGACAAAAATCTATATTGAAAAGTGCCATCTCCAGAAAAACAGCCTTAAATACCCCAAACTGCATGTGTATATTTTCTTCAGAATAGCATCATAAAGCTACTTCAGTAAAAAGAAAAATGTCTAAGCAGCTAGAAATAAAGTGCAACAATATGTGCTGAAACTTTGTTTGGGAATAAAGCCATTTTTAAAATAAAACTGAACTAATATCTATTTTGTACTTTTTTCATTAAATTCATCTCAATTATTAGAAATTTAAACTTGGCTGGTTCGATGGTAGTGAGTTATCAGTACTTATTAACATCAGTATCACTAAAGTGGGTACACAACCTCCCATTGCTAAATTTGACTGGCTTAAAAAAATAAAAATAAATAAAAATAAAAATTTAAACTTTATGAAGTTTCGAACATGGAAATAAAGTTTTAAGGATTATGTTTATCCTTACATCATATTGGTGAATGACAGGTCATTTTGTCCACCCAGAAATGCTATGTATGATATTGATGAAGAGTTCATTTACCATTTTGAAAGGATCAAAGAAGAGGTAAAGCAAAGATTCAAGATTATCAGAGTAACTGAAATGTTGATCAAAAGGAAAAAAAAAATTTTAACACTTCACCACTAACTGCAGTTAGGAAAGCTCTAAAGCAAGTGAGGTTATTCAAAAGATAACTCAGGCAATTTACCTGGATATTTAAGGGAACCTATAAATACAGAAACAGGGCACTTGAAGAGGTCACTATCTTTCAATTTATCTTTCTATTTCAGGGACAAATCCACGACCTACTGCTTGGAGGATTCAGATCTATAGAGAACAAAACTAAAATAACTGCACTACATACACCAAGAGCACAAAAATTAGGTATATTAACCACATTCCCATGTCTGTGTACCTTGCTTAAGAGTCATCCATTCCAGCCATTTGATTACTTACACTTTGAAATAGTGTAAATTTTGCTATTTTCAAGAGTTTTTAAGAGTCTTAACAGGACATATAGTTTAATGGAAGAGAATCTTCACCTTTCTTGTTCACAGTGGTATTGTTATTTCTTTTTCAATATACCAATTACAAAAATTAAAACTGAAAACTATCGCAAAAATATTATGTAAAATCTATTATTAGTTATACTAACTAGAAACTAACACCATTTATTTCATTGCAGAAAAGCAGGCTTCTTGACTCAGGAACACTTAATGTGAATTAACTGATAGGGAATCACTAATATAACATTGCCCTCAACATAGTAACAAGAAACATTTTTTTTCAAAATTTTTATTTATCTAGCTTAGTTACATTTCAAATGTACAGTGAAGTAAAAGATATAAAGAAAATGCAATAAAATAAAAACAGTATTTTGCTAACATTCTTTCCAAATCTTAGTTATAACATGAATAAGAGTTCATTAAAAAAGAATATACTTCTTCAAGGGTTATTCCTTCATTTTTTTTTTATAGCATCTTCTATTTCACTCTGTGGTTATTTAATATAATATGAAAATATGTACCAATACCAATAAACTGCTAGTTTGTTCCCAACTCCCATTAACTTTCCTAAACTTCAGAGGAAATAAAAACAGAAATCAAGAAAAAAAAAAAATGAAATGTATAGAAACCCAGAAGTTACTCATGTCATGTACAATTCATAAACTCATACAGCTTCTGGACAGTTTAAAATGACAATTTTCTTACATGTACGATGATTGAGAGCATATATGCCATTTCTGGAGAAGTTGTTTTTTGGTTTTTTTGGGGTTTTTTTTTATCCTTTTTGAGACCG
>NW_007726950.1:152909-154067 GCF_000696425.1 Galeopterus variegatus | reverse complement strand
TCCGGTACGGGCGCGACACTGAGGGTTGCGATCCATTGCCGGTCACGAAAAAAAAAAAAGAGAGAGAGGGAAATCAAAATAAGCTAAATAAAACATAACAAGTACAATTACTTTAAAAGATCTCCTTCTATAAGGTAACTTGCCCATAATTTGCTATTCTAAAAAAATAATAGCACAAAGCCTCTTCATGTAACTGTACCTATAGGCAAAGTTAGCTGTATATTAAAAATGGAAATTATCAGTAATATCAACTTAGGGTGCTTTGTTTGCTCAACAAAAGGATTTACCATATCATTTCTTTCATTAACAAGCAGGCTAATACACTTCAAATGATTTTGAGTAAAACTTTAAGTAATAAATTTAAGTAAATTGAATCATATCTAATACCCTTGATGATAAATCTACATAAAAGTAGGGAATGACAAAAATGACAAAAGCAGTAAGCAAAATAAATTAGTTCCTGTATATTCTTTTACTCAATCTGCTAGTGAGATTTTTTTTAAGTCCAAAATGTTTAGTTAATTTTTTTTAAAAGCTTTTTTTTCCTCCAGTTTNATCATATCTAATACCCTTGATGATAAATCTACATAAAAGTAGGGAATGACAAAAATGACAAAAGCAGTAAGCAAAATAAATTAGTTCCTGTATATTCTTTTACTCAATCTGCTAGTGAGATTTTTTTTAAGTCCAAAATGTTTAGTTAATTTTTTTTAAAAGCTTTTTTTTCCTCCAGTTTAATTACCATACTAGGCTTACAGGTGGAGAACTTTTTTTTCTTACATACCTTTAGGAAGCAATAAATAGATATTTTATTAACGACCTAAACCTTGGAGTCACTATAGACTATTGCATAGTTATCTACCTCCAGCCACTTGACAGATATAACATTAATGAAATTCAGAATTAATTATTTCTGAATTTTGAAGATGCGTACACACATGCTCACACATACAATATATACAAATCCCTGAGACTAAGCTCATTTCTCTAACTTGGTGACAACAACAACAAAAAAGATAAGCTTTTCTCTTAGAGTCCCCAAATAACAGAATCCTTTATTCTACTTTCTTTTTTTAAAAAAAAAATTTGGGGGGCCAAGCCCATGGCGCACTCGGGAGAGTGCGGCGCTGGGAGTGCAGCAGTGCTCCCGCCGCGGGT
>NW_007726950.1:137210-152796 GCF_000696425.1 Galeopterus variegatus | reverse complement strand
CATTAATGAAATTCAGAATTAATTATTTCTGAATTTTGAAGATGCGTACACACATGCTCACACATACAATATATACAAATCCCTGAGACTAAGCTCATTTCTCTAACTTGGTGACAACAACAACAAAAAAGATAAGCTTTTCTCTTAGAGTCCCCAAATAACAGAATCCTTTATTCTACTTTCTTTTTTTAAAAAAAAAATTTGGGGGGCCAAGCCCATGGCGCACTCGGGAGAGTGCGGCGCTGGGAGTGCAGCAGTGCTCCCGCCGCGGGTTCAGATCCTATATAGGGATGGCCGGTGCGCTCACTGGCTGAGCGCGGTGTGGCCAATCTCAAAAAAAAAAAAGGAAAAAAAAAATTTTTTTAAACCAGTAAGGGGATCTTAACCCTTGACTTGGTGTTGTCAGCACCCCACTCTCCCAAGTGAACTAACCGGCCATCCCTACATAGGGATCCGAACCCGTGGCCTTGGTGTTATCGGCACCACCCTCTCCCAGGTGAGCCACGGGCCAGCACAATTCTACTTCTAAATTTAAAAGAACTTCATGCAAAATACTGAATCTTAAGATTTCAATTACTCCATGTTGTGTTCTCAATTAAAATTTTATTTGAACTCTTAAAGTCACACAAATTTAATAATGCACACAAAATATGCATCAATTTAATTAAGAGATTTAATAAGTGGATCAAGTAATCAGACTGTTCTAATTTGCTGATTAAATTTTCTTAAGATGATATAATGTCCTAGAACACTGAATTAGTACAAAGTAGGCAGAAAGCAGGCTGTACACAGATAACACAAACACATTTACCTTTGGTGAAGGTACAATGCCCTCTTAAATGCCACCAACTAAAAAGAAATACTACAAGGATTTATCAACATATTATAACAGCCAGCAATACGAAGGTATTTCAAGAAGTTTGTGGAAAAATAGAACTAAGAGATAATACAAATCTTCCCATGAACTTTTTGAAGTACCTTCATAGACTTATGACTCTGGTTCCTAACATTTCACAAGGTTTTCTTCTTTACAATGCTCAGTAATTTTTTAAATGTAATAACTTTTTTTTAAAAAAGTCTGCAGCTTAGTCCTTCTAATTCTCTATCCCATGAAAACAAGTTACAAGTGAAAATAATCATCAGATAGATTGGAAAAAGAGAAATTCCATATGCACATATTAGAGAGATGAAATTGTACAAATATGGGATTTTATTCTTAAACAAAAAGCATTTCAACCATGTCCGTCTGGATTACTGTTGTAGATAGAAAGACGTTTCTTTTCAGCATTAGCTCTTTATAGACTACAAATATATCCAAACAGAATAAGAGTCTTTATCCTTCTGAAAATTCTAGGAAAATTAAGGGAATTCAAGAAAAATAAAGAGAGGACCACTAAGCACTCAAACAATAGCTAGATAAAAAATCACATATTCCAAAAGTAATTCCCACTTACTAGTATTAGTACTTGTAATTTTAGGAATACAGACTTTACTTCAGTGAAAGAGAATTCAAACACCTACAAGAGCAGTCATGTAAAAAAATGTATTAAAACTACTTCAAATACTTTATACTTCTTTAAATGTCCATAATACAAAAATAAATTATTTTGAAAGAGGAATTTTTTAATTGTACAATCTGGAAAAGGTGTCATCATTTCAAAGCAAAACCTACCATTTTTGAAAACAAAATCCTTAAGGCAGGAACACATTATCTTCAAGGCACTGTGCGAAACTGAAAATCAGGATAAGAATTTTTTGTATATATATTTCTACTATAAAATTACTCATATGGTTAAACTCTTCAAACCACAGAATGTCAAATTTTACTTTAGGATAAATATTAACTATTTTGATATATGTTCTATGAATTAAACCAATGTATTATGGTGTTCCTTCTCTTTCTACCAAAACCTCTCTTTCCACATCTTTACCCAAAATTTTGTGTTTAATACCTTTTCAATACTCAAAATGTTATTCTTACACTGATTATCAATTATTAAAACCTATGTTTGCTAATTCCATTTCATTGAAATATTTTTCATTTTTTTCTGAAAGGCAAAAAAACCTATAGAGTTCTTGCCCAATTATCCAGTAACAACAAAAATTAGAACATATCCAGTCAGTACAACACTAACAATAATTTGTCTATATGTTCTTCTTAAAAGATGAATTAATCTTTTCTATTTTAAAAATAAAAAGTGTTCTGGATGTGTTAAATATATTAGACACTTCACCATGAAACAAAAAAGAAATCTAAACCTGTTAAGTGCCAAGCAGTTTATACATTCATAGAAAAGTAGTCATATTAACATGCATAAAATTAAATCAATATTTTCTTAAGTCTAAATGTCCATGTCTAATAAAATCTATGATCCCAGGAAGAAGGTGAAGACAGAACAAAGTTCCCTGAAAACATCTCAACTTCAAGACTGTGGGTTATGGATTAGTTAAAATTCAGTCAATCATCCAAAACCAATATGCTCTTTCTTCCCATTGATGTAAAATTTAATTTAAAAAAGAAAAAATTAGCTGAAATGCTGCACTCACTACCATTTCAGAGAAAAACCCTTTGGTTGTAATAAATTCCTATATATTTGATTGTGAAAACCATGCTAACATTGTTTATTGCAAGTTGCTTGGTGTTCAAACTTTACCTCCATTGGTCAAATATTAAGTTCAGGAAATCTGAGAGTCGTTACACAATAAAGAGGAAACCACTTGTCTTTTTCATCAATTTATATATATATATATATACAAGCCTGACCTGAAGCTAACACCTAATTCTCATACATCAAGTTCTGAAAGGAAAAAAACCAAATTGGTTATTTTTCAATTCAAAACCAGAAAGGGAAAAACTTGCCTCAGTCTATTAACATTAATTTACAAGTTGCAAATATTTGGACATAGAATTGAATTAAAAAAGCAATGACAGTTTGTCTGAGTAAAGTTGCTGACAAATATTAAGATAAAGTAAAAGTCTATTGATTGTTTATCTATGAAACTCCAAATATACCACCTATCCTTCTTCCCACAAAACACAGAATTAGATTTTTTCAAAAGTTGAAACCTCATTAAATCATAAAATTAAACTTTTTCATATCAGTAAGTTATTAAGTTATAAATGTGAAGGGAAAGGCCAAGTTTATCTTATAAGTAAGTCCAGTAGAAAGCACAATGTTAAAAAACCAGTTAGTGTTAGCAAAGTTACATATTTCTACTGAAGATTTTCATCCTAATTTAGTTACTTCTCACAATATTCCCATAAACCCTGAAAAGATAAAATACCAGTATTTCCCAATCCTAGGTCACACATAAAAACATCTATCATGTTGCAAGACTTTCATTCCTGTGGTGTTTTCTTCCCTTTGACACACTCATGGGCCCCTTAACATAACTAAAGGCCATTTATTTTCAGTTCAGAGAATGAAAACGAAATTAAACCAGTAGTACATTAGCTAAAAAACTTAGTCACTAGCAATTTTAAAACCCATTCAATATATACCCCTAATAGAGTGACCATTTTATCTTTATCCTCTAGAAGTACCCTTTATATCAGGGTACCAGACAATTCCAGTACATAATATGTCAGGTTATTGCCTCAGGCATTCAGCTCAAAATAAAGATCCACGCTGGCCATGGCTCACTTCCAAGAGTGTGGTGCTGATAACACCAGGGCCATGGGTTAGGATCCCTATATAGGGATGGCTAGTTAGCTCACTTGGGAGAGTGTGGTGCTAACACCAAATCAAGGGTTAAGATCCCTTTACTGGTCACTCTTTTAGAAAAAAAAAAAGATAAAAATCCATCGAGTAGCAATGAAAAATAGTATTTTTCTCATGCATGAAATCAAACTCCAGTCTAATCTGCTTTTCTTATAGTATCTTGTATAGTAGGTACAGAGTAAATACTTGCTCAAAAAAGTAATGCATTCTTTCTGCATACAAATGCTCTTTAATATTATGATTCATTAAAGGATAGCAACAAATTAGTTCATTAAATAACATATAGAAGAATGACTTATGATGTTCATACAGCACCTTCATTCATGATGTTCATAGTGGGATTAATTACGTGATCCCCCAATAAGAATCAGAAGGGAGTCAGGAGTGTTTATAGGGAATAAATGCTAAGAGATTCTCAAGCAATTAACTATTTACCTATTGGGGTTCACTAAAACTCCCAATTTTTAATTTTATTTATATTTTTGGCATGCAAAAAGCATAAAGAGGATCATTCCTATTAGTGTATAAATACGGTTCTATGTCCCAATCATACGTACCAAAACTCAAGCTAAAATTTATCAAACTGTGCTTTCTGTTTTGAATACCTAATTTTTAAAAAAGAAACTACTATTATAGATTTTTAAACATCATCAAAAGAAACAACAGGCAAAAGCATATTCTTTCTTACACAATCCAAAAAGCAGATAGTAAACACAATTAATTTTGTGATAGATTCAAAGGTTGTTCTGTAATATTTCCATTTTCAGCAACATTAATTGGAAAATTGTTATTATAAGTCTTTGGGAATTCTAACGTATTGTCCACATTTCACCCAGTCACATAAGAAACAATGGGCTGTAGTGGCAGTGCTTGGGAATCAGGCATCTGTATGTAAGCACCTGATTGGATGATAGGGGAAATTCTCTGGCCAACTAGTTGCATTTTAGGTCTCCTGTGTTCCAGTAGCTGCTTGTTCTCTTCACCAGCATCAAGGTGAGTTAAATTCTCCATCCACATGCAGAACTTCTCTGTCTGCTTCTGCATCTTGAAAAAACAGCTCACAGCCTCTCTTCTAGGATACTGCTTATGCAGTTCCTCTCACACTGAGCACCCCTGGCAAGTAATCCTGGAATTTCCCGGGCACTCCTTCAGATTCCACAACAGGACTGAAGTCAGCTTTAAAGATACTGAGTCTATTTGATAAAACATTATTAATTCATAAAATTGTATTTTCATTAAGACATGCTTACTCAGGAAAATAGTGTAGCACTAATTACGTGATCCCCCAATAAGAATCAGAAGGGAGTCAGGAGTGTTTATAGGGAATAAATGCTAAGAGATTCTCAAGCAATTAACTATTTACCTATTGGGGTTCACTAAAACTCCCAATTTTTAATTTTATTTATATTTTTGGCATGCAAAAAGCATAAAGAGGATCATTCCTATTAGTGTATAAATACGGTTCTATGTCCCAATCATACGTACCAAAACTCAAGCTAAAATTTATCAAACTGTGCTTTCTGTTTTGAATACCTAATTTTTAAAAAAGAAACTACTATTATAGATTTTTAAACATCATCAAAAGAAACTTACAACAGGCAAAAGCATAGTCTTTCTTACACAATCCAAAAAGCAGATAGTAAACACAATTAATTTTGTGATAGATTCAAAGGTTGTTCTGTAATATTTCCATTTTCAGCAACATTAATTGGAAAATTGTTATTATAAGTCTTTGGGAATTCTAACGTATTGTCCACATTTCACCCAGTCACATAAGAAACAATGGGCTGTAGTGGCAGTGCTTGGGAATCAGGCATCTGTATGTAAGCACCTGATTGGATGATAGGGGAAATTCTCTGGCCAACTAGTTGCATTTTAGGTCTCCTGTGTTCCAGTAGCTGCTTGTTCTCTTCACCAGCATCAAGGTGAGTTAAATTCTCCATCCACATGCAGAACTTCTCTGTCTGCTTCTGCATCTTGAAAAAACAGCTCACAGCCTCTCTTCTAGGATACTGCTTATGCAGTTCCTCTCACACTGAGCACCCCTGGCAAGTAATCCTGGAATTTCCCGGGCACTCCTTCAGATTCCACAACAGGACTGAAGTCAGCTTTAAAGATACTGAGTCTATTTGATAAAACATTATTAATTCATAAAATTGTATTTTCATTAAGACATGCTTACTCAGGAAAATAGTGTAGCACTGCTAAGAACAGCCTGATACATACAGCATTGATAAGCAGTGTTTTTATTCATCAACCAAAGTACCTAATTCCAAGAAAAATAATAAACTGACTAACATAACCTTAGCATTTTTTCATAGTTTCAATATATCTGCCTGGGAGCGTGTATACAACTGACAATATATAACAGCTGTTTCCAATCTTTGCTGAACATTAAGAACCTGGAGTGGTTTAACAAGGCCCCAAACTTAGGGTGGCTCCTGTTTCATTTGGCTTTAATCTCCGCAGGTGATTTCAATATGCAGCCCTGGCTGAGAACCACTATGTCCTTGTGTATTTTAACTGCTTTGACTTTAAAATTCTAAAAATTTGTTTTGGCAGCTGATCCGTACTAAATCATTACACACTAATTCTCAGCTGAGACTGATTCTAGTCAAAAGCTCTGTTTAAAGTTTTTTAAAGAATCCTTATGAAAAATCATATAAAGGATATAACAGAACCCATGTATACCTCTGGATCAGCTTTTTACAAACCCTGGTCTGTGCAAGGTGTTAAAAGGTATGCCACCTGACCCCCCCCCCAAAAAAAAAAATCCCAAAATTTTGTGATTAAGTTTGGTGTATGCTACAAATCATATCCTTTCTTTGTGGCGAGCACTTTCCAAATATGTAAACGTGTGTGCAGCTATTAATATCCAGTAGAAAAGTGGTTTCATAGGATTCCAGTTTCAGATATGGTCCTATACATACACTGTTTTATACTAGAACTAGGCCAGATCATCTTTGGCTTGGGTACTCTATAGTTTGGGTCTCTAATACAACTAATTACCATATATTGAACTCTTCATTCTAAGGGAACTACTAAAAATGTTACCTCCTGAGACCACTCTTGACTACACTGACTAAAAAAACTTCTCTACTCCATTCCTACTCCATCTTTATCTTATACATCCTGCTTTATTATTATTCATAGCATATATCCCTATCGAACGGCATGTGACAAATTCATTTATTTTTTATCTTCTCAAAGAAGATTAACTTCCATGAGGGCAGACTTTATTCTCTGTTGTGTCCCTATGCCCCATACTAGGTACTCAAACACTTGTTGAATAAATGAAAGATAGATGGTTCAATCAATCTTGGCCTTATACCTTCTACCTACATCAAGAAGTTTTATAAAGAATAGTCCTATGAACTGCTCTATGTATTACCTCAGAGTATGTTTGAAAACATGTTTCATTTTATCACAGTGGCTTTTTATAAAGGTGAAAAAAAAAATCTTGCGTGTCAATATCAAGAATAGCTGTGTTTCTTCTAGACAATAAGAACTTTTTAAATGAGTCATGCCACTTATTTTCAATTCCTAGAAGGAAATGGGACAAATTTTTAGCTTAATTCTACCTAGCAAATAAAAACCTGATGAAGCTGGTAACATAACAACCTTCCCTTCAACTTCATCTTATTCCTTTTCCTCTACTTACTCCATCCCCTATGCTATCTTCACTTTTTTTTAAAAGAAATTCTTGTTTGTATGTAAATTTCCTCAAGAACACACCTTTCCCCAAAGTGCAGTATATTTAACTTATGGAAAAACAGACTAAATGGAATGTTTAAAAATATCAAACTTCCTTAAACCCCATTATAAATGCTGGGCAAACTTAAGCGTAGGACAGGAAATAAGATGGCTACTTTGATCTGTTTAGATTATTCTGGCATTAAATATTTCTCAATGAATACTGAAAATGGGTATTTAAAAGTTGAGTTCAGAAAACAATATAGAGAACACTTAGCTGGGGGCAGTGAGATAAGCTGCAGCCTCATAAAGATGACTACCAGCAATAAACAATGATAAAGAAAGACATACTGAGGCCCTAAAAACTGTGGCCAAGGGGCCGGCCCGGTGGCGCACTGGATAGTGCACCGCTTGGGAAGCGCGGCGGCGCTCCCGCCCGAGGGTTCGGATCCCACATACAGACCGGTTCCTGCTCACTGGCTGAGCGAGGCGCGGGAGCAACACCGAGGGTTGCGATCCCATTGCCGGTCCCCGGTCCGGTATGGGGGCAACACTGAGGGTTGCGATCCGTTGCCGGACACGGAAAAAGACAAAAAAAAAAAAAACTGTGACCAGGGCCGACCCCGTGGCGCACTCGGGAGAGTGCAGCCCTGCGAGCGCAGCAGCGCTCCTGCCGCAGATTCGGATCCTATGTAGGGATGGCCCCGGTGCGCTCACTGGCTGAGCGCGGTGCGGCCTTTCACAAAAAAAGGACAAAACAAAAACAAAAAAAAAACTGTGACCAGACATTTGTTGAAACTCACAGAAACTTACACCAACAGTGAACCTTAAGAGTAAACTGTGGACATCAGTCAGGTAATAATGATGTGTTAACGTAGTTCATCATTGTAACAAACGTACACTCCAGTGCAGGATATTGATAGTGGGGGAGGCTGTGTGTATGTAGTAGGGGTAGGAGATATACATAGGAACTCTCTATACCTTCTGCTCAATTTTGCTATAAACCTAAAACTGCTCTAAAAAACAGTCTATTTTTAAAAAACCAGGGAACATATTCTTACCTTAAGCACACATGTCCTTTTATTAACATTAAGATATATCCTATTTTGAGGGAAAGACATATCAAAAGCAAAGTTTATGCTTTTGCATATACAAAGTTAATATAGGCACTCACTTTAGGAAATAAGTTAGGAAAAGTAAGCTGAAAATGATATCTTGGTGCTTTAACATGAGAAATTACCAAAGGATACCCACCAGTAAGACTTCAAAGCTTGTAAATTTAAGTTAGCATTATAACATATTATAATTGATACTGTAATATATAAAAAAGCACATTCAAACAAAACATGCCTTTAAAATAATCACTTAAATGGAGTAAAATAAAAAGGTGTTTATCCTTGTTAATTACTACAGAATAATGCCATGGTTTACAACTAATGATTTCAGGAAACTAGACTCCACTGTTTAAAACTTGATAACCATTAGCAGTAAGAGAATTTAATTAAGCCAGACCACGAGTTTCACCATGATTTTTAGCTATGGGAGACTTAACATACCACTGCTTAATTTGGCAGTTCTCAGCCCCAGTTGCTCATTATCATCACCTGGGGAGCTTTAAACATACTGATGCCTGGGGTCAGACTGGAAAGATTCTCATAAAACTGGGCTAATGTGGGACCTAGGTATCAGAAGCTTTAAATGCTCCCTAGATGATTCTAATATAAAGTCAGATTGAAAACTACATGGATTATTTCACCTGACTCGTTTGCACTTACTTAACTGAAAACAGTTTTTTTCTGACTACTCTGTTTCAGTGTTCTATTATCAATATATTTAGTGAGTCTCCTAAATAGCTACCAAAACACAACCATATTACAAGGGGCTTAAAATGGGTAATAGGGCTTTTTAGCGACCAGGGAGAGCCACTTTATATTCAATCTAGGAAAAGGTCAATGACTGTGCTTCATGAGATTCCCTATGTGGACTTGGGGTCTTATCTTCTACTGTGAGTCCTCACTGCCTAAACGAATATCAGAATTCGTCCAAGCAATTAAATCCCCAATAGATTAAGAACCCTAACAAACTGATTAGAAAGAGCACATGTACCAGGAGAAAAATGTACAAAGAACATGAACAGACTGTTTACTAAAAGAATACAAATGGCTAAGCATGATTTTTCAATGATCAAAGAAATGCAAATTAACACTAAGATACAATTCTTCCATCAAATCAGCAAGTTTTAAAAATAAATACTATCAAGAACAAAATGCATAAACAAACTCCTGAATGAAACAGACTTAATATACTTTTTTAAAGTAGCATGGCAATATATGGTCAACATATAGCCTTAAGTGTTCATACCCTTACTCATAATAGCAAAACCTAAAAACCACGGGAAGTACTAATATTAGGGAAGTTATTTTTATAGTTAGCTAAATTATTCAAAGTCCATACATTCTAGGGAGAATATTTAGTGTTTTGGTAAAATATTCAAAATGCAATGTTAAGAGGGAAAGGAAGACAGACGTATACCCAGTATGACAAATTTTGTTATATATTGTGGAAGGCAACACATTCAAGAATATTTAGTGTTTTGGTAAAATATTCAAAATGCAATGTTAAGAGGGAAAGGAAGACAGACATATACCCAGTATGACAAATTTTGTTATATATTGTGGAAGGCAACACATTCAAATGTTAACAAAAGCAGAACTATGGGTAATTTTAATCTACCTCACATTTTTCTATTTCCAAAAATTTCTACAAAGGATTTACTACTTAAGTATAATCTCCATTGCAGAAAAAGCTGTGAGACAAGATGATAGCTTATCATGATGCACTTCAGTGTATAAATATGTATGAGTAAGTAATGTGAGATCCTGGCTTCAATGGGGCTGAGCTGGTCTGGCCTGGCTGCATGGATTGAGAATTCAGGTGCTCTTAGACAGCTTTCCTCAATAGCCTCCCTGACATTTTCCAAAAGAGATCAATTAGATTTTCTAAAGGCAAACCAAACCAGCAAAGACAACTGACTCTTACCTACCAAGATGGGTAATATTTTTGGAACCTCAATCTGTAACAGGCATTTATATGGTGGACTATTAAACCACATGAAAGCAAGTCATTATAGCCAAGACAATATGAAGTTACCCTGAGGTTAACTCTATGCTAAATATTTTTGGAAAAACAACAGTTACTGGAAAAACTTTCCCCCACTACCCATATACACGGATGCACATATGTTACTCTATTCAGAGAATTAATTTATTGAACTGAATACAGTCTAATATCCATTATTCATATTAACTTAAATAAAAATCCCTCCCACAGCAGACTTTATAGAGCTAGTCTCAACTTAAAAGAGATTTTACAAAGAAACTGTCCCCCTATGAAAAATAATGCTCTAATCATAAAACTAAAAAGAATGATCAAACCACAAAAAGATACTCAATAAAGATAAAGCAGACATTTGATAATGAATACTCAAGATAACAACCACATAGTATTTTTACATTGGTTCACTGTAAAATACCACAAATTTACTATAAAATACTCTATCCCCAAATGAAAGTACTGCCAGAATTATCCTGATACAATACCTCCAAACAGATTCTTAAAACATAAGTATAGGAGGGTACTTCAAAGTTTGTGTAAAAATAGAATTAAAAGATAATATGAATCTTTCCATGAACTTTTTGGAGTACCCTCAAATTTCTCAAAACTTCAAGAATGATCTGGTGTCAATACTAAGCTGCCTATCAATTACTGCTAAATGGGGGGAGGGGTCTCATAAACATCTGTTCCCCAGATAAACTCAATTATTAAGCATGACCATGCACCATATTAGTCTGCATAAGTCATTATTTGCACTTTAAAAAAAGAAATGCAACTATTTGGTGTAAGAGAACATTTAGCATAATTCCTTTAACATTTAAGCTGCTGCCAAAAGTTTATAAATAAGCAATTTCTGAATTACTAAACTGGCTGTACCTTGATGAAAGAACATAGCAGAAACTTAGTTTTTACTTGGTTTTCATTCTGTGTAAACAGCTGGATTCAAATTTCAACATCCAAGAGATTTTCTTAGGTACATCCAGTTTAAGTTCACTTGAATGCCCAAGTTGTTGCACTCAAGTCAATTCATAATTTATCCTGTCTTAACAATTTATAGGGCCAGCCCGGTGGCACACTGCTACAGTGCGCCGCACCAAGTCAAGGGTTAAGATCCCCTTACCGGTCATCTTTTAAAAAAAAAAAAAAAAAAACCTTTCCTCAATTGATCTTCCTATAAGATTGAGTGTGCCTCTTCTCTTCCCCAAAGTTATAATGTGACTCAGAAAACTGAAGGAAATATAACTTATATTAAAAATGCACAATGGCACACTTTTTGAGAGAACAATATGATAAATTGAAATTCCTAATATTTAAACTCTAGGTTGTTCCTTCTTTGCTGCTTTACATAATTCCAGGAAAGACTATTCATACCTGTCTCATGTGAATGACATTTCCCAAAACTGTGCAGTGCACAGCACAGGCAGTCATATACAGTGGCCTTGCACCTTAACCTACCATTTGATTTTCCATAATTACCTTTGAAAACTCTACATTATTTTCTTTTTGTGTGTGGCTGGCCGGTAAGGGGATCCAAACCCTTGACCTTAGTGTTACAAGATTGCACATTAACCTGCTGAGCCAACCAGCCAGCCTAAAAACTCTACATATTTTCAAAAGCTACAAACTTATTAAATGGTGTTAACAAGAGAAACTAAATTAAAGATACAGATAATTTACTTTGATATTTGGTTAGCATACAATTCAGAATAGACAAGAAACAGACCACCCTGGTGTTTTAGAAGTTGTAAACAATGGTCAAGGGAGTCAATCAGCAAAGAGGTTAGGAAAATATGAACAAAGCACTCCTAATCTATATAAGCCTAACAGGGAGAGTGTGCATGAAGACACTTCTCATGCCACCTCTACAATGGAGTTCTATCACCCCATCTTCTCCCTTTCCGCAAAAAGGCAAAGTTTTGGGGTGGTTACATAAAAACCTGTTCAGTAAGCGGAATTAGGTACTGCATCAAGAGATCCATCATGATTTTGATTAACAGATTAGAACATGATATAAGAATGCATAAACAATTTTACAGGTGTTAATAAGGCTTGCTTAAAAATATTACTAAAGGTAAAACTAAAATATACCTAGAACCTGCCTTAGAACAACCTCAAAGTCTGGTTCTCTCATGCATTCAACTAATGAGCTTCACTTAAATTCTCTTCCCAGGAGTTTTATTTAGTACAAGGAACTACCAAAAGAATTCAACAGTAAAAAGTATTTCTAAAGACTGTTAAAAACTCATATTTAATATACTGTATGGATGAGACTTTAATTACTTTAAGTTGAATACCTAATAAAGTGCTTTAAAACCAATCATTCTTGTCATTGAGTTTATATAAATAGGGTTAGCTAAAGGTTTAATTAACCAATATGATTTTCCTTGAAATATTCATTGTATATCAGCAATATGCTGTCTTCATGTATAGAAACAGAAAAGGAAAAAAAACATAGTCACCAATAAAACTTTAGAAAACCAAAATTTCCCCCCTTTAATGTAGCAATAAACAATACTGTCATGATCTGTTAAACACTGTGTAGTTTACAAAATATTCCTAATGATATTGAGTCTCTTCAATAATGAGAATTCACCACTTAAGAACTGTTCAGACATGATCTTTCTTCCACTAAGAAATCTCAAGACTGCCTTTGCAGTACACAGTACCGAGTGATAATACGAGGACAGGAGATCTATCAAACATGTAATAAATTACAGACCCTTACACCGATGAAAGCTGGAACAAGCAGATATCTAACAAATGTTTTAAAGCTTGGAGAATTAGGGGGAAACTTTGCAAAAAACACTCTTTTCAACACGAGTGACAACTTAGGATAGAAAAAGGTGCAACAAGGATAACTAGCTTATCATGCACTGAATGGGGGGGAAACACATAAAAACTACTGTTTTAAGAGGAACACTTATTAGAACACTTTAATGAAAGATAGAGCGTGTTATTTCAGACACCATAAGCTCGAGTGCAGTGGCAATATAGTAAAGCAAGGTGCCTATTCCTGAGAAGAACATGCTTAGTAATAATGCAGAACAGTGAGTATATTAAATCTAAGCAGTGCTAAAAAGGCAATGATGGGCGTTCAGGTAATATATATTACAGAGAAAGAGATTTGTGAGAAATTCCATTACTTAAAAATAATCTTGTCCCTATCATTAACCATTTAATTTTTTTTGTTTTGTTTTGGGTTTTTTTGTTGACGTGCTAAAGTGCACTGGAAACCTCGTAATAGGTTTTTTAAATTGGCCATGTCTGGTTAGTACACTGCAGTCTTCATTTAATTTTTTTTGTTTTGTTTTGGGTTTTTTTGTTGACGTGCTAAAGTGCACTGGAAACCTTGTAATAGGTTTTTTAAATTGGCCATGTCTGGTTAATACACTGCAGTCTTCAAATTTACAAAGCTGCAGGTCTCCTGGACTTTTTTTCAAGTGTCACTCATCTAACTGAGCCTGACAGCTGAGAGATGCCATCAGGAGCTTTACAGTCAGTTTAAAAAACATCCTCTACCTGGTATCTCTGCAGTGATTGTCTTGCTGCTTCCTGAAACCTCTTCATCATCATCTGATGAGCTCGTGCTTGAATCACAAGTCAGGTCACTATCACTGGTACTACTGTCCTGCAGCAGGTTGTATTTCTTCCTAGCAGCAGCCTCCCGTTTCTGCCTCAGTAGCCTGATCCTCTCCTTGTGCTTTTGGCTCCGATGACCTTTAACCTTGGTGACTCGACCATTCTGTTTATCACTCGATTGCCGGTTTTTCTTGGCAGCCATAGTGGATGTTTCACTTTCAGACCGGGACCGCCTAGACTTGCGCCCAACTGTGGCACCAGACACTCCTGAAGGGTCTCCTTCTACTGCTGTTTCTGCCTGGGAGGGTTCATTCTCTTCTGCAGAAGACAATGTATCTGAATCAGCCAGGTGACCACTAGAGGAAGGAGAAAGCATGCAGTGATTAGAGGAGTCACTCTCATAAACTCGGCCAGTTGTCGGCTTGTCACTCTCTGTGGATGCTAACTGAGACTCAGAAGAGTCCCTTCTCAGTTCCATCAACAAACAGGGCATTGAAGAAAGAACTGTAGAATCTGCTACACCATCTTTCTGAACTTGAGATCCCAGTTCTACAGATCCATCTTCTGCCTTTGCTGTCTCTTGTTCAGATGTTTTTGGTGGGACTTCAGACTCAATGAGTTCTTCGACTTTTCCCACTGCCTCCTCCATCTTCATTTCAGAATTTTGAGTTAAATCATGGAGCAGAGTCTAGGAAATGATATCAAAGATGCAACAGGAAAGCAACCTGTACAAAAACACAAAATATTAATAAACAGAAATGAAAGATTATTTAATCAACACAACATGCCTACCTTTCTAAGTGGGTGGCAAAGTTACCATTACACACCTTTAAAAAATATTTATCTCCCCATACTGGTCAGCCAACAAAAAACAATAAAATATAAAAAAAAAATATATCTATTATCTGCTTGCTTGATCAACAGTCAAATTCAAAGGACTTAATATGAGGGTATCAGAAAGTTGATGGGAAAATACAATTAAAAGATAAAAAAATACATCGCATCATCAATAGTATGAAGGGAAAAAAACATATGATCATTTCAACAGACACAGAAAAGGTATTTGATAAAATCCTACACCCTGCATGGTGAAAACACTCAACCAATTAGGTAAAGAAGGAACATATCTGAACACGATAAAGCCCATATATGACAAACCCATAGCTAATATCAATCTGAATGGACAGAAATTGGAGGCTTTCCTCTAAGATGTGGAACAAGGATGCCCACTTTCCCCACTCTTATTCAACATAGTACTAGAAGTTCTAGCTTATGCAATAAGGCAAGGGAAAACAATAAAGGGCATTCAAGGGGCCGGCCCGGTGGCGCACTGCTACAGTGCGCCGCTTGGGAAGCGCGGCGGCGCTCCTGCCGAGGGTTCGGATCCCACATACAGACCGGTTCCCGCTCACTGGCTGAGCGAGGGGCGGGCGCCGCACCCAAGGGGGCGAACCCGGTGCCGGCCCCCGCCCACGACC
>NW_007726950.1:123180-136322 GCF_000696425.1 Galeopterus variegatus | reverse complement strand
TTGCGATCCCGTTGCCGGTCCCGGTCCAGTACGGGCGCGACACTGAGGGTTGCGATCCGTTGCCGGACACGAAAAAAGACAAAAATAATAAATAAATAAAGGGCATTCAAATTGGAAAGGAGTAAGTCAAACTATCCCTACTTGCAGATGACATGATCTTATACAGAGAAAACCCTGAGGACTCCACCAAAAAATTACTAGAACTAATAAATGAGATCAATAAAGTGGCAGGATACAAAATCAACACAAAAATCAATAGACTTCCTATATGCCAACAATGCAATAGCCATAGAAGGAATCAAGAATGTAATCTCATTCACAATAGCTACCAAAAAATGAAATACCTAGGAGTAAACTTAACCAAGCAGGTAAAAGACCTCTATAATGAAAACTATAAAACATTGCTGAAAAAAAAACTGAAGAGGACACAAATCAATGGAAAAATATCCCATGTTCATGAGTCAGAAGAATTAACATCACCAAAATGTCCTTAATACCCAAAGCAATCTGCACATTCAATGTGACCCCTATCAAAATACCAATGGCATTCTTCACAGAAATAGAAAAAACAATTAACTATATGTGCATTTGGCAAATGAGCAACCAAAATAATGATATATCAAACCTGTCTGTGTTCCCCTCAAAAGGAGTTGCTCTAGAAGAGCACTAAGATGAAAGGCTGGAATCTGCTGTTCCCTCAGTCCTTCCTAGTTCCCACATACCTCTCCTTATGCTAAGCAGATGTCGTGTTTCATAAACAATGGCCACTAAACACAGTTCAACTACTCTGTGAACCCAGAAAACTTACTCTATAAATGACCTAAGCTAAAACACCCTACATACACTTTATATGCTAAATTTAGAACCCAACACCCTCACCACCACCATGAATGATACAACTCCAATTACTCATGGAGGAACAGGACATAATCATTAACCACAAGAGTTTGTGACCTATACTGTGCAAACTTCATTAACTGGTGGTTTTTCAGAGGATGCTAAGAATGTGCAAGGCAAGTAAATAACTAGCCCTGTACTTGTGATGTTCCAGAAGGCAACTAATATAATGTCCCACAGGTCACAGACAGACACAAATATTAATCTACATGGTATGCTAGGCAGGTACAATATGGCACCCCCATCAGTTCACTCAATGAAGTTACCTGATGGTTCAATCTATGGTGGACAAAAACTAGAAGATACCTGAAAAAAATCCTTTTTTATTGATCTAACATGGCAAGCCTACTTTTTACTTAATACAAACAAGAGTATTCTATATGCCTGTTTTTCACAGTCCTGTTCTCAGTTGCTGATAAAACATTCTGATAGTTTCCTTAACACATTCATGAAAACAAGAATATTCATGGCCACTGGAACATATATTAATTTAAAACAATCCATGTGTAGCCTACTTCATAAGCATATTTGCATCATTACTAATTTTTTAGTTAAATGAAAATAAGCATAAATGTTTTTCCTAACATTATTCCAAAAAGAATGTAACACCACTGAAAGCCAACAGAGGGAGTAAAAGTTAAAACCAACGAACAAAGCATCATAAATGAAGCACACTGGCAATATAAACATGAAATAAAATATTTGTAGATATAAAATACCCCTAGTATGAGGAACAAACCCAAAGTTTTTCAACTGAATAAAAATGAAAATTGATTTTTTAGTATGAAGTTATATACTCAAGAAAAGATTTTTCTTGAAGTATCTCAGAAATATACTGGAAGTTAATATCAGCCATAAAGCATAAGCATCAAACGTCTCTAATTTCTGAAAGAAGGCATTCGATCTTTACAAAGTTCATAATACAACAGCAGGATGAAAAGTAAATTTGCTAAAGTGACCATAAAACTTGTTTCTTCAGGAAATAAGTTGTGTGGGTAGTAGCACAAATGAATCTACTTTTCTTCCTTGTAAGAAAACATGACAATATCAATAACTTTCAATATGGTACACCAATCAAATGATTATCTTTCAAGTTCCTTAAATTTAAGTATTAACTGAGTTTTAAATTTCTGTTGCCTAAATAAGTAACCAGTACTGCCATCAAAACCATTTAAATATGCCCAAATCAACCACAAAAGACTGGTGTCAGCCACAAACAGGAACAAAAGGTAAACCAACCAAAAAGATACTTTATACCACCTGTGTAAATAAAGAACAAAATCATATTTATGAGTTTATAGATGCAAAGAATGTCTGGAAGGATACTTTAGAATTCTTCCTGCCTTGGGAAGGAAAGAAAGTGAATGAGGGAATAGCAGTAGAAGACTTTGTATTGCATGCAGTTCTGTACCTCTTGAATTTTGTATTATATACAAGTATTACCTATTCAAAACTGCACTCCAAAATAAAAGTCTTCTGAAGAAAAGGGAGTTGTGTTTTTTCTGGCCATGACACCAGACAACTATTTGGGTCAAATTTAGTCAGCAAATTCTATTAGGCTTTCCTACTATAGTGGAATTTTGTTATAACTAATTAAATACAGGAATAAAAAGTCATAGAAAGTGGAATAATAACAAAGTGCCCTAAACATTTATGTCATACATAAAGATTAATCTTTCCAAACAATCAGATTATTTAACTGCATATATTGTTTTCGGTCAGGGGGAAAAAATAAATTTTTCTGGTAGGGGTAGTCAAGTAGCTGGCAGTGGAAAAATGATAAAATTGTCAAATGGGAATTGCACCATATAAATGGGATAAAAGGCTCTCAACCCTCTGGGTTAACGTTCACATTGAATTTACAGTGAAGTACTAAAAACTTTGTAGGCTTCACTTCCTCTACCAAACCTCAAGATTTAGTCCTAGAACTAGCTAGGTCCTTTTCCCATCCACCAAAGTAAGCTCTTCTAAACCCATATTTTCCAATACCACCCCTACACTAGTAAATTTGTTTCTCCAGCTCAGACCTTCTCTGAGCTCTACCACCAGTCCACTCAACTATCCAGTTGACATGTGCATTTGGATTTCACAAAGGCACCATAATTTCATCATATCCAAAACCAAATTAGTCATCTCTCACCTACCCCACTCTGCTCCTTCTCTACCTTTCTGTAGCTCAGGAAATAGCACCACTATTGCCATTTATTTCAGTTATTCATGTTAAAATTCTGAGGATTATCCTTGACAGTGTCTTCCTCTTTTACTCACTGCATGCCATCATCTACTAATTCCTAACAATCCTACCTCCTTAATATCAGGAAATAGCACCACTATTGCCATTTATTTCAGTTATTCATGTTAAAATTCTGAGGATTACCCTTGACAGTGTCTTCCTCTTTTACTCACTGCATGCCATCATTTACTAATTCCTAACAATCCTACCTCCTTAATAGTTTTCTACCCTGTCCAATATTCTCCACCTCTACTGTCACCACTTTAGACACAATCCCCATCTTTTATTTCTCAATGGAAGTATTAACAATCATATCTTCTCCCCATATCTTGTTCCTATCCACCAACCTGTACTCCATAGAGCTGGCAGAATAATAGTTTTTCAATGCCCATATGACATCTCTACATGAGAAAGTGTTTTTTAAATGCCCTAGAAAGGTGGGGTGAGGAGGAAGGATGATCAAGAGGAGAATAGTTAAAGACAACTTTATCTTTATCTGAAGTTTTTCTCTTCCCTTAAAGAAGGATGATATGCAATAATCTAAAAAACTAGCCTGTTAATTCTGGACAATGAAAGTGCACTTACTTGTTAGTCTTTATAATCTTTAAGAAACTAAGACAACAGAAGATGAAAATACAATGAAAATCTGGAGGAGAAAAGTTGAGGGAGTTCATCTCATGTCACTTCTCCATCTTAATATGAGGTGAAAAGAAAAGTAGGTTTTGGAAGTTTATAAAAAAATGGAAAAGGGTTATAATATCTGCTACAGAGAATCTGACAGAGAATAGAACTGCTGAGTACTATAACTTATACAGAGTCAAAATGAACAATTCACAATGCTCAATTTCCAAATAATGTAGGGACCATTAAAACAAACTTAAGGGGGAAAGTATGATTGCTCTCTCCTGCTCAAAATCCCTGCCCACCTCTCCAGTTTCATCTTGGGCCACTCACACACTAGCTCTCTCCAACTACAAAGAATGTTCACATACACAGAGTTTTTTCATATCTCTGGTCTTTCATTCTTTGTGCCTGCCCTCTTGCTGACAACTCTTTGCAGAAATCAGAATAAATACTACTTCATCAAGGCAGCTTTTGGTAATACCACATACTAATATTATTATTACTATTTTTTTTTTTTAAAGATAACCAGTAAGGAGATTTTAACCCTTGACTTGGTGTTGTCAGCACCATGCTCTCCCAGGTGAGTGAACCAGCCATCCCTATATAGGGATCCGAACCCATGGCCTTGGTGTTATCAGCACCACAATCTCCCAAGTGAGTGAACCAGCCATCCCTATATAGGGATCCGAACCCGTGGCCTTGGTGTTATCAGCACCACAATCTCCCAAGTGAGCCATAGGCTGGCCCATAATATTATTAGTCTTTGATAATATTACAGACTAATATTACCGTATTATATGCATGTAACCCACCCTATCTTCCTTTACAGCACTGTATACAATTGTAGTTAAGTAACTGTATAATTGCTTAATGTCCACCACCCATATAAAAGGACACATAGCAGTTTCAAAGGAAAAAAGAGAAAATCATATATCCAACCCCCACCACACTGGATTTATCTCCATATGTAACAAGCAAAACAGACCTTAAGGCAAATACTATTATGGAAGCAAAAGGCATCATTCTAATTTTGCATAGCATAATGATAAACTAATGGGAATCTGTGAAAGTTCTCTTTGGACTGCAAATTTCTCAAGGAAGTAGAAAGCAAGGTCATGAGTTAAAAGTAACTGATGAATGAGGTGGTGTTGAGGCTGATCAGAGAACCAGGTGTAAAATGGTAGTAGGAAAGTGGGAAGTATAACTAGTACAGTATAATATGATTTCCAGGCAATAGTAAGGGCCCACAGTAAAAGCTGTAGCCATGAACTTAAAGACTGGTACACATGGATGTGTTCTTCTCCTTTCAAGTTCAGATGTATAAATCCAAGTGCAGAGGAGGTAGAAGTCAGATTTAACTGAAACTATAGCTCTGCCAAGCAAGTAGAACAAAGCAAGAAAGAACTGTCAAAGGACAAAATCCCAACAAATTTAAAGATCTCAGTTGGCTTTTCTGAGATTCTAGAATCGTGCAACACTTCATTCCATAAAATGGAATAAGTGATCCAATGAGCCGAGTAGAGGAGGTTAGTTTTACAGACAGAAAAGGCTAAAGAAAGCAGAAACAAAGAACAGAAAGCAGACTGGTCATTTCAAAGTTACTTTCCTTATAAGGTGGGAACAAAGAGACAGAACAATGGGAAAACAACTGACTAGTTAACATCAGGCTACTTCACACTATCTCTTCTGTGTAAGAATTAAGGCGGAGAAAACTTCACATACCTACTGAAGATTTAAACTGGCCTGTTTGGGAAACTGGTTGTTATCTCTTTCTCCTGATTTCTGGGAAGGTCATACCACAATCTAAGTGACTAGGGAACTTAGTACGGGTGACTCCATTTTTATTTTTAGTCTGGTCTTTTGGGGCCTAGTGCAGAAACTTAGTCCAAAACAATGGCCTCCTGTAATTTTTTTTTAAATAGAAGCAAGATTGTGTGCAATGAAATGATGTTAATGATCACATCAAGAAGGTACAAGGCAGTGAAAATGTGGTAAGACCAAAGAAATGGACATACCAGTGGAGTCAAAGAATGTTGGAATCAGGGTACTATAGAGAATAAGCTGCAAAAACAATTCAAAAGTTCTGGGAATGAAACAGATTATGAAAGGGTTATAGTTACTGGTAAACTACAGGATCTAAAGAATGCTACTCAAAGTGTTGTCTGTGAATGACTGTCCCTTTGCAATGAAAGAAGTATAGTAATTAAGAGTAGTTCATTAAAGGGCCAGCCCAGTGGCGCACTGGATAGTGCGCCGCTTGGGAAGCGCGGCGGCACTCCCGCCCGAGGGTTCGGATCCCACATACGGACCGGTCCCCGCTCACTGGCTGAGCGAGGCGCGGGAAGCAACACTGAGGGTTGCGATCCCGTTGCCGGTCCCCGGTCCGGTACGGGGGCAACACTGAGGGTTGCGATCCGTTGCCGGACACGGAAAAAGAAAAAAAAAAAAAAAAAGAGTAGTTCATTAAAAACTTACAACAATTTGATATTGATGTTACAACAAAACAGCATTTCAATTTCCTAGTAATTGATTTTTACTGTATTTTATAAAAGAATCAATCAATGGTGGATTGGAAATAAAAATACACTGCTATGTCACAATGCGTACTCCAAAAAGCACTGGTTAGAGTACAACCATGAAAGTAGGTGGCTGAGGTACGGTGGTGGACAAATCATTGTGGGAAATTTGTTCACAGAACTGAGTGGGCAGTGTCAGAAGGACCATCTATGTGTATGTTGAAATCACCAATTAAGAGTAAAAATGACACTAAACAAGGAACAAAAATTGTGGCAATAAAGGGATCAACCATCAACAGATGACAGTAATACAGATGTAAACACAGTGATGCACCACACAACAGTACTTTGGTCAATGACAGACCACATATACGATGGTGGCTGGAGCAACAGACTAGGTGTGTATTAGGCTATAATATTTAGGTTTGTCTAAGTACACTCTAAGAAGTTCGTATAACAACAAAATCATCTAACAATGCATTTCTCAGAATGTAGACCCTTTGTTATGCAACGCATGACTAGAGAGATATTCCGATGTCATAATATTCAAAGCAGGGTTTCTTTTTTTTTAAGAAGAAAAATTATCAGAAAAATGGTAATGAGGAACAAGGAAACTACTTATTCCTCCTCCTTCAAGCCAGAACAGATGAGGACTACAGGAGAAAAAATACAGCCACCACTTGCAAGGTCAAGCAGTGTCCTCAGGGGAAAACCAGGTCACCATTAGTATAAAAAAGTAAAAGAAAAGTTCTGAAGAGGGTTTCAACATTGCTGATCTTGCTGATAATGAACATGAACTCCAGAGGGTGAAGTAGTGGAGAAGGAGGGGAAGAAATAGAATAGGAAATGTTCAGTTCTTTCTGGAGACTGGAGTGCGGGAAATAAGGGGTAACCTAGAAGTTTGAGGCTTCTTCTGGTAACATTCATGAGACAAAAACTTGCCCTTGTATATGTGATGCACTCGGTATTTTCTTTTCCATTTTATATATTTAAGAAAATTAGTGCCGATCATGACTCAGTAAATTAATTTCACAACCAATAGGAAGCTTGAAACATACTATCTACAGAAACTCATACACAATTACAAGATTGTTCATAGCAGCATTGTGTTGTGACAGACAAAACAAAAATAAACATCTACAAACAGTAGAATGTAAAAATAAATTGTGGTACATTCCTACAATGAAGAAGCATGTAACAGTGAAACAAACAAAGGACAATCACATCAACATTGATGAATCTCAAAAACAATAGTAAGCAAAAAAAAATTGTGGTACATTCCTACAATGAAGAAGCATGTAACAGTGAAACAAACAAAGGACAATCACATAAACATTGATGAATCTCAAAAACAATAGTAAGCAAAAAAAAAAAAAAAGACAAATTTCAAAAAACCTTACAGTATCACTCAATGATTTATATAAAGTTCAAAACCAGAAAAAAATAAAATAACACATTATATATGGATACTTAGTTGTACAATAAAACTACTTTAGGGCCAACCCCGTGGCACACTTGGGAGAGTGTGGCGCTGGGAGCGCAGCAGCGCTCCCACCGTGGGTTCGGATCCTATATAGGGATGGCCGGTGCACTCACTGGCTGAGCTCGGTGAGGCCGGTCACAAGAAAAAGACAAAAAAAAAAAAAAAACTACTTTAAAAAGCAAAGGAATGGTTACCAATATATCAAGACAGTGGTTACCTCTGGGTGGAGGAGGTGTGATAGATTATTAGTGTACAGGGATTCAAAAATACTGGTAGGGCAGAACTTCTGGCTATGGGCAAGTGATAGACAGGGTCAACAAATCCTCTCTCGAAAATGTTACTGTAAAACAAGACAAAATTGACAAAAAGAACCATTTCAGTGTTCTGGAAATCAATCAAAAGCATAAAAAACAGAAGTTTTTATGCTTGGAAAACTACTAAATTTTGGTTAAGACCAGTGGGAGTTTGCGTTCTTGCCTGGAGCCCTTCCCACCTCCCAACTCAGTAGTTCTGCTAAGGTCAGGTAGGTCTTGAGGAACTACAGGTGTGCAATTCAGAGAAGTAGGCCACACCTAGATCCAGCATTATAGGTGTAACTGACAATCTCAGCAGCAAACGGGTAGCCAAGGGCTCTACTAGCCTACAGATAGGGTTGTGAATGGGTCAAGCATATTCTTGGCAAAGGAGGCTTGATAATGCAGAGGAGACGCCAAAAGCATCTCAGAAAGTAAAAGCCCAAGGCAGATTTGAAAAAGGCCTGAACATTAAAACGCCCTATCCACACACAGATGTATCAGGAGAGAATGAAAAGCTTTGCTGGCTCCAGGTATTTGAGCATAACCTCTGTCCAATCATTAGCTAACCGGTAAGCTATGTTAGAAATGACAGAAGCAACTGCTAGAAAGCCAAGCTTAAAATTAAAAACAAGGCTGGCTGGTTAGCTCACTTGGTTAGAGCATAGTGTTGGTAACACCAAGGTCAAGGGTTCAGATTCCCATACGAGCCAGCAACTGAAACAAAAACAAAAAACAGAAAAACAGCAAAAAAATTAACAAGAAAGGAAAGGAAAAACAAAACAATTGAGCAGAAATAACAGTAACTATAACACTTTAGGAGAGATAGATTTCACAGATTTATCCCAATTATCTAATCGAAGAAACAGCAACAACACTTTCAAAGGGAAAAAACAATCAAAATCCAAAGTTGCTACAATAAATTACCTAAAATGCCCAGTTTTCAACAAAAAAATTAAGAGACTTGCAAGGAAACAGGAAACTGTGACCCATACATAGAAGAAAAAAGTAATCAGAAAAAAAATGAGAGTCCTCAAATGCTGGACTTAGCAAAGACTTCAAAAGAGCAATTTTAAATATATTCAAAGAACTAAAGGAAGATATATTTTTAAAATTAAAGTATGACAACAATCAATAAAGAGACAGGAATTATTAAAAGAGGACCAAATAGACATTCTGCAGTTGAAAAGTGCAAAAACTAAAATGAAAAACTCACTATGAGGGCTCAGCAATTTCAGTACTGCAGAAGAATCAGTGAACATGAAGAGGGATCAATAGAACCTACCCAATCTGGGCCGGCACGGTGAAGCACTGGAGAGTGCGCCGCTTGGGAAGTGTGGTGGCGCTCCCGCCAATGGTTCGGATCCCATGTGGAGACCAGTTCCCGCTCACTGGCTGAGCGAGGTGCGGGCGCAACACTGAGGGTTGCGATCCAGTTGCCAGTCCCCGGTGCAGGCGCGACACCAAGGGTTGCAATCCCGTTACCGGTCAGTAAAAAAGAGAAAAAAAAAGGAAAAAATAAAAAAAAAGAAGAACCTGCCCAATCTGAAGAACAGAGAGAAAAAAGATGAAAGAAAAATGAACAGAGCCTCAGAGACTTATGGAACAACATCCAGAATACCAACATAAGTTTAACGGGAATCCCAAACAGAGAATAAGACAGAAAAAGTATTTGAAAAAACAATAGTACAAAACTTTCTGTAAATTTCATGAAACATGAATCCACATACCAAGAAGCTCAACAAATCTCAAGTAGGATAAACACACAGAGACCCACATAAACAAATCAGTCCAAACAAGTGAAAGAAAAAGAAAAATCTTGAAAGCTGCAAAAAAAATTAATAACTCATGTGAAAAAAACAATTTAGTTGTATAAACACACAGAGACCCACATAAACAAATCAGTCCAAACAAGTGAAAGAAAAAGAAAAATCCTGAAAGCTGCAAAAAAAATTAATAACTCATGTGAAAAAAACAATTTAGTTGATTTTTTGTCTGAAACACTGAAGGTCAGAAGGTACTGGAACAACATATTTGAAGTGGTGGGAGAAAAAACTGTTAACCAAGAACTATATATTCAGCAAAACTATTCTTTCAAAATGAAGACCAAACAACAACAACAAAATTCCTGGCTAAAAGACTAAGAGATTTCCCTGGTAGCAGACATGCTTTACAAGAAATACAAAAGGAAATATTTAGGCTGAAAGGAAGTGACGCTACACTGCTACTCAAATCTACAAAAAGAAATAATGACAACAAAAAGTGGTAAATATGTGCACTGAAAGAGTCATTAAGTAATTTCTTATTTCCTCTCTTACCTTCTTTTTAAAAATATAAGATTGTAGAAAGCAATAATTATAACACTGCATTATTTAAGTTTATAATATATATACATGCAACACACATGAAGATAATAGCATAAAAAAGAAGTGAGGAGACAAAGCTATACTGAAACAGTGTTTCTATATTTTATTAGAATGAAGTATTCACTTGAAAATGACTGTGATAAATGAAGACACAAATACAATCCCTAGAGTAATCACTGAGAAAATAACTCAAAAAATATAGTTAAAAAACTAATCCCCAAAACAGGCAGCAAAGGAGGTACAGAGGAACAACAACAATAAAAATATGAAACACTAGAAAATAAATAACAAAATAGTAAATGTAAATACAACCATATTAATAATTACATTAAATGTGAATAGCCTAAACATCCCAATCAAAAGGCAAAGATTCTAAGACTGGATAAAAGATGATCCAACTCTATGCTGTCTATGAGAAACACACAACAGGCTGAAATAAAAGAACCGAAAAAATACATTCTATGCAAATAACAACCACAGGACAGCTGAAATGTCTATATCATCATATTTTAAGAAAGGAAATATTCTAGAGTGAAAGAGGAACATTTTATAAAGAAGATATAAAAGGTATAAATGTATATACACTTATAAATGCACATACACTTAACAGTGCCTCAAAATACATGTAGCAAAAACTGACAGGACAGAGAAAATTCAACACTAATAATTGCAGATTTCAATATCCCATTCTAAATGGATCAAGCTACACAGAAAATCAACAGGAATATAGAAGATTTGGACCTACCAACCAACTCAACCCATATAACATACAGAATACTGCATCCAATGACTGCAGAATGCACTTTCTTCTCAAGCACATATGGAACATTCTCCGGGATAGACCATACATTAGGCCACAAAACAATCTGAATAAATTTAAATGGACTGAAATCATATGAAGTATATTCCCAACAAAAAAAATTAGCTTAGAAATTAACAACAGAAAGACATGCAGGAAATCCCCAAACATATGGATATTAAACACCACACTTCTAAGTAATATAATGATCAAAGAAATCAAAATGGAAATTAGAAATTATTCCAAAAAAATTAAAACGTCATACCCAAATTTATAAGCTGAAGCTAAAGTAGTGCTTAGAAGAAAATTTATAGCTTTAAATGCTTTTATCAGAAAATTAGAAATGTCCCAAATCAATAACCACGGCTTTTAGCTTAAATTAGAAAAAGAAGAGCAAAACTCAAAGCAAGCAAAAGAAAGGAAATACTAAAGATACTAAATACTAGAATACTAAGGATCAGAAATCAAGTGAACTTAGAGAAAAACAATTAAGCCAAAATTTTCATTTATAAAATTTCGCTTGAAAAGATCAACAAAAATGACAAACCTTTAGTCAGCTACACGACTCAAAGTAAAAAAAAAAGAGAGAGAAAAGACACAAATAACCAAAACAGAGAACAAAGGAACATGACTACCAAATTTACAAAAGTTAAAGGGAGTATAAAGAAATATTATGAAGAATTTCATGTTAAAAAAAATTTGATAAAGGGTAATGAACAAATTCCTAAAAAGACACAAACTACAGAAACTGACTCAGGAAGAAACAGAAAATCTAAATAGCCCTGTAACAAGTAAAGACATTAAATTAATAATTTAAGATCTTCCCTCTAAGAAAAGCCCATGCCTAGATGGCATCCCTGGAAAACGCTATCAAATAATTAAAGAGGAAATAATACCAATCCTTCACAAATGCTTTCAGAAAATAGAAAATAAAGAGATAATTCCCTAATTCACTTGAAGCCAATGTTACTCTGATATGAAAGCCAGAAAACTATAGATAACCCTCATGAAGATAGATACAAAAATTCCTAACAAAATATTAGGAAACCAAATCCAGCAACTTATAAAACATAGAAAAAGGATTATACACCGTGATGAAGTGGTATTTATTCCATGAATATAACACTGCTTTAACACCAGAAAATCAGTGTTACATAACATATAAGTAAAAGGGTAAATACCACATATTTTCAATATATGCAGGAAAAGCATATGACCAAGCGTAACACTCATTCAGACAAAAATTCTCAATAAGTTAGAAATAAAAGGGGCTGGCCAGTTTGCTCAGCTGGTTAGATAGAGCACAGCCTTAGAACACCAAGGTCACAGGTTCAGCTGTCATGAGATACTATTTTCCTCCCTCATAACACTTATGAAACTGTAATTAATGTACTTCATTACTTGTATCATATCTGTTTCCCACTAGTCCCTAAGCTCATAACAGCACGGACACTGTCTGCCATGTCGTCTGTCATACTGCTCCCATCATCAAGCCCACTGCTTAGCACAAAAGAAGCAAATATTTTTTGAGTAAATGAATGCACACTCCAATGTGTAGTTTCCTCCAGTCTTCACTGACCTTTCCAGAGAAAGCTAAACACCCTACTATGTGCTTCCAGGATACCTTACACATACCAGCATTTTTTGTTAGATACCTCTCTTCTACTAAACTGTGAGTACCTAAACAAGGACTATGTTTTAAGTATCCCCAACACTCAGTAGAGTGACTCTCAAAGAGTTAGTGTTTAATGTCTGACAAATAAATAGATTACTTAAATTACCCATAAATGAGATCACATGACATCAGTTAAGACAGATTTGAGATATTTAAAAGAGACAAGAGGGCCGGCCCGGTGGCGCACTGCTGCAGTGCGCTGCTTGGGAGCACGGTGGCGCTCCCGCCGAGGGTTCGGATCCCACATACAGACCGG
>NW_007726950.1:99937-123033 GCF_000696425.1 Galeopterus variegatus | reverse complement strand
GGTCCGGTACGGGCGCGACACGGAGGGTTGCGGTCCGTTGCCGGACACGAAAAAAGACAAAAAGGAAAAAAAAAAAAGAGACAAGAGACAAGGCTTCATGACATATCAGGGAAGTTCTTTCAAAGAGAAAAAAAAAATGGGGCAGAAGACCACACCTTGTGTGATTACAGGTAGACTACAGAAATAGTAAAAAGTTTGGTGGTAGAGAAATAACCAACTTGGATTTGGACTGGATAATGCTCACAGGAACACAGGTCTCAAAAAAATGAAATATAGAAATAACAGACTGGACATCATTAATACAAGGAATAGCTGGATACATCAGTTTATCTAGGAAGAAAACATAGAGTGAACAGAGAACAGACTTTAACAGACACTGAAGTGAAAAGATGTGAATCAGTTGCTTTTGTGTATAAACTGATAGGCAAAGAATTATCTTTGAAGAAAAAAAGACAAAGATATCCATAAAACACACATGCAGAAGACTTCCTTCTCAAAATGTCAAAATGCTCTTCTTAGATGGTTAACAACTTCTGTAGACTTAGAATTGTGAGAAAGGACCATGATTAATGGAGTCTTATCTAAGACCAACCACTACAGGAAATTCTCCTGAGGGTTTTGACATTGCAGTGTATAAAATCACTAAGCACTCAATATAAGAAAAGCCTGCCTTTTACCCCTTCCAATTTTATCCCCTCGTGAACAAGAACCATCATTAACTATCCTTCAACATCATTATAATGACATGACACTGCCATTAAAGTGAATGAATAAACTAAAACTGTCCTCCTGTCATTGTCCTTCCTGGTGTGGCAAATGCAAACTGAAGGCATTTGCTGTCATAAATTTACTGTTGCCACAGGCACTTTTCCGTTGAAACCACAAGTTGACACAAGCACAGCCCATTAAATGATACCGTTTCTAGGCAAGATTTTGCTTTGCAGATATGTAAAATGGCACATTCTAATTGCCAGCACTCCTGAGTCTATTAATTTTATATCACCACCCCAGAAAAGCAGAAGTCAAGGGTTCAGATCCCCACACTGGCCAGCCACCAAAACAACAACAAAAAAGGCAGCTAATGCCTCAAACATGATCTATATGAATCAGTTAACTTACATTGCTGCTCCACATGTAGGAGTTATACTATTAGATAATTCATGAATTCCAACTTTGCTCTCTTGAACAAAACAATACTCTGAACTAAATATGGCTTTCTATTTAAACAAAAAAAACAACTTTAAAAGGGGTCAATGCTTTACTAACTAAACTGGAAAGGTTCTGCCCACTAGAGGCTGTATGTTCTGTCACAGAAATTTAACCTTTAAAAAAAAAAAAGCCTTGGAGATGATTGTGTCTATTCTACTGCAGTTCAGGATTAGTCCAAACAATACACCTATTTTTTATCTAATTTAGCTTCAAATACCAAGCAACAGGGCTGGCTTGTTAGCTCTACAGGTTAGATCGTGGTGCTGACAGCACCAAAGTCCAGGGTTACATCTGCCACCAAAAACGAACAAAAACACAAAACTCCCAAACAAACAACAAATATCAAGTAATACCAATCTCCCTTGAGAGAACACTGCATTTTGAATAAAATTTATGGGGCTGGACAGTTAGCTCAGTTGGTTAGAGTGCAGTGTTAACACCAAAGTCAAGGACTCAGTTTGTCACACTGGCCAGCCACAAAAAAAAAGAGAATAGAATTGATGACAGTTTTTTCCAAGATTACTGTAGTCTTTCATTTTACTTAAAATTGATAACCAAAATTCTGTCTATACCTATGACCAAAAATCAACATAAAAAGTCACAGAGAAGTGTACACATTGTAAGCATGCAATTTGATGAATCTTTACAAAATGAACACATCCATGTAATACACAGATACAGAACATTCCCAACATCCCAAAAGCATCCCTCATGCCCCCTCTGGTCATTACCCACCACCAAAGAAGTAGTAGCCACTATTCTGACCTTTATCATCACAGACAGGTTTTGCCTATTCTTGACCTTCACATAAATAGAAACATACAATGTACTTTCTTGTGTCAAGCTTCTTTTAGTTCAATACTATGCCTCTGAGATTCATCCATGCAACTGCATGCAGCAGGAGTTCATTTTCATCGCTGCAAAGTAATCAACAATTTATCCATTCTACTCTTGATAGACATTTGGGTTATTTTTGGTTTGGGATATCATGAGCAATGCGTTCATGAAAAGATTGTACATGTCCTCTTTCATATGTTTGTATATATTTCTGTTGTGTATATACCTAGGAGTTAATACCACTCCTAAGTTTTTAGGTCTTTAGAGTATGCATATGTTCAGCTTTAGTAGAAAGTTTTCCAAAATGACTGAATTAATTTGCCCTCCTGTCAACAAGGTCTGAGAGTTTGTTTTTTTACGTCTTCACCAGCGCCACACTGCCATTTTTTTGTTTGTTTTAATCATTAACTTTAGTCATTCTAGTGGAAGTAAAATAACATTCCCTCTATCACATCTAGAAGACATATAACCCAATCTTGAAGTTTCTATCTCAGAGTTTAGAACAGAGGGAAAAAATTAGCTTTGGTAATTTTTTAAAATTTTATATTTGGGTGGAGGTAAAATCTTTCCACCCAAATATACAAGGGCACTTCAAAAAGTTCATGGAGAAACGGAATCAAAAGATAATACAAATCTTTCCACGAACTTTTTGAAGATCTCTGTACGCCCTTCCTTCTCTATATTCCTTGTGGATGACACTAAAAGGCTGCCTTTGGCAGCGGTTATTTGAGAATTATTTATTTCCCCATTAATTAAAGGGCCTACCTCATGCAAACTACACACAAAAAATATCTAAATGTGCCTTTTCTATGCCACAATTGCATGAGTGCTACTAGGCCCTGCACTTTTGAGCAGCTAGTGTGTATGCTGCCCAAAGGGGGCAACTAGATATTAAGGAAAATACAACAAATGTTTTTAATATTTTGCTGACCTATCAAAAAAGTAAGACAAATATCCAAAGTGCCTGCACGCATGCACACGCGCGCACACACACACACAAACACACAATAGTGAGCTGAAAAGTGAGATGAAACCTGAACATAAGCAACTTGGAAATACCAAAGTTACCCAGGGCAAATACAATCCCAGTTTGAGAATAGATTAAGCTTTAGGTCAGGGCAAAGAAAACTGGATGTGATACTTCTGCAATGAGCTGGGATCCTCACAGTGGCTTATATCACCAGTGAAAAAAGAGATCTAGGGGGAAAAAAACACCTGCCCACAAAGAAGGCTTACTTGTGAGCAGGGGCAAAGAGATCAGTACCCAAAGGCTTGATGCCACTGCCTATTCTTTTTTTAATTTTTTAATTTTTAGTTTTTAGTTCTTTGGTCACTAGCCGTAGGTACCGGGATCTAAACCCTTGACCTTGGTGTTACAACACTGTGCTCTAACCAACTGAACTAACCAGCCAGCCCCGTTGTGAGCAGGGGCAAAGAGATCAGTACCCAAAGGCTTGATGCCACTGCCTATTCTTTTTTTTAATTTTTTAATTTTTAGTTTTTAGTTCTTTGGTCGCTAGCCGTAGGTACGGGGATCTAAACCCTTGACCTTGGTGTTACAACACTGTGCTCTAACCAACTGAACTAACCAGCCAGCCCCATTGCCTTATTCTTACTTGGATCTAAAATTCAAATTTACATTTGCCCATATGCTCATGAAATCCTGAAAAAGCAAAGAAATCTGCAGTGAAGGAAAGCATCGCCAACCTAGGGTCTCAGGATCTTCACCACCTAAGTTTAATCAAACAGAAGCTTATAATAAGAAAACTCCAAAATGCACAAGGAAACAAGTCCACTTGACCAAGAGTCAGCTGAAACTACAAATATTCAAACCCCCAAGGAATCATCCCACACAGATTTTTTTTTTAAAGCCCATATGAGAAGTATTTCGAAACAATGAAAAAATGAAAAAGATGTAATCAAACAAAGCAGGAAACAAGAGACGCCCCCAAAATTATCTAGAGTAGTAATGCAACACCCTACTGCTGGAGAAATGAATGAAGCAACCACTTCATGGAGGCTGCCATACAGAGCCAGGCTTCACCAGCCCAAGCTGTCTCAGAACCCAACCAGAGTCAACCCCAACCCATACTTCAAGACAAAACCATATGCTAATGGCAAGCACCAGAGGGCCACATCTCCTTCAAACTGCTTCCAGACAGATCCAAAGACAGCAGGAAACTTTCATGCCCCAAGTACTGGGGGAAAAGGATGGGAACAGAATGGTTTCTGCTTTCGAAGAATTGTTCTGAGTTTATGTGTCAGAGTGATGACTTCACATACCATAATGGCAGTAGTAGTAAGTCCATCTGTGGTAAGAAATTTGCTAATGAAAACTGCATCGTTCAGGTCCTGACATCTTATACATAGCAAATCCTGAACTCAATATAAATGATTCCCAGTTTCCATTTGTGCTGCTAAGAACAATTAGATGGCAAGCATGTAGTCTTTGAAAATGTATAAGTCAGGGTTTCATCAGAGAAACAGAGCCACCAAGTCTTACAAACACATGTTGTAGAGATTTGACCTTATACAATTATGAGAGCTGGTTAGAAGTCTTTGTAAGGCTATTGTCTTTGCAACTGATGTTGGAGCCTAAAATTCACAGGATAGGAAAGAAGAGAAGATGGATGTGGTGAAGAGCAAGCACACGTTAGAACCCACAGGCATAAGCTAAGTCCACAGGACAAACTGAACTCTGTGTTAGTTCTTTTTGCCTCTGACCTTGACAGTACAGATGTCCTGCAGAACCACAGCCCTTCTGTCAAATGCCTAAACATATACCTGACCCAGGTGGAACAGCTGTACCCAGAAGCTGCCTCACTATCTAACTCACAAAGAGGTAAGTCAACAGATAAGCAATAATACATAGAAGCCACAGAATGGTTGTTGCTTCACTTCCCCCCTCCAATCTCCTACAATAATCTCTCTCGTGCCCAACCTTAACAGAAACATACAGGAAAGGGAATTCTGGGAAACATAGTTCAGCCTAACCAAGCTGACATATTATAAAACCACCACAGCAAGATAAAAGATGACATAAATATTGCAGAAGCAAAGTGTGGAGAGTACAAACATTAATAAAGCAAATGTATTTCACAGGGCTTAACTTTTTAGTATTACACATAGGAATGTTAAGCTTACAAAAGACAGGAAACTTTCCCTGGCCTAAAGTCTCTGTTGTAGATAAGGAATTGTAACATAGCAAAATCGCTGGCTCTAAGGGCAGATGTCCTTGGTACAGTTTAACCTACTGATTGTTGTTAAGATATGTTTAGGAAGCTGCTTGATTGTTGTTTAAGTATGCTGAGGAAATTGCTGTAGGGAAAGGAAATGTTTGCTAAGGGCAAGCTGTTGGTGGATCGACAGCTTTTTACAAATTGCATTCTGGAATGTCACATTGTTAATTTTACTGCTGTTACTAGTTTTACACTGCCTTTGTTTTTATGTCTTTCTTTGATGATTGGGTCAACTGATTTTTCTTGTGAAACTTCCTTGTCTTTACAATAAAATGAAGCTAACTTTGAATCAGGGCTGTCACATTTAGCTTTCTCCTCCTAACAGGGGAGTTGCTGAAGGGCAATCACTTCGGGCCTCTCATGGCATTCATGGTGCTTTGAGTTATTCTTTGTTTTTCCATCACCATTTCACAGAGAGAAGTGTAAAAGCAAAGGAGGGTTTGGAGTCTAGGAATGCAAACAAGCAAGAAGGTCCCCAATATTGACTGAAGGCAATTCTCAAATTTGCTTTTGTTTTATCTCATCTATTCCTAGGCTGCTCTCAAAAACCATAATCTCTGAGTGCTCATTTGCTGCAATTCTTTGGGTTTCACATTTCTCTTAATCTTCTTCCAATTCTAGCTGGACTACAGACTTAAGATTATGGTTATTATGTGAAAACTAAGCTAGCAAAAAGGAAAAATGAGGAATTCTCCATATCAGGAAGGATCTTCAGGGTTCGTTCTTCAGGGGAAAAAACAACATGGGTGTGTATAATATGCTACTATTTGCATAAAATAAGGGGGAAAGAAAATCTAACTATATTTGTGCATTTTAAAACACAAGAAAAAATCCAGGAAATTAATAATAACTGTTACTCGTGCAGAGTAGGAAGGTAAAACGTAGACAGGATGAGAATGTGAGAACCTTTCCCAATATAGTCTCATAGTTCTTTACTTTATGAACCAATGTAAAAATTAACCTTTCAAAACTGCATTTACAAATTAATGATTAAAAATTAAATTTTAAAAAAGAAGAAAACAGAATTTCCAAAAATGGAAACATTATTGAAAAAATTAGGGCAGGTAAAATAGCAGATTAGATACAGCTGAAGAGAAAACTACAAAACTGGAAGACAGATTTGAAAATACCCACAATGGAGCACAAAATATATAAAAGTTGAGAATCATAAGTAGGCTCTTAAGTTCTAATCAAGTGCCCCACCCACTCCTGCCATCTTTCACCTGGCAATTCTGGGCACTGTGGCTGTCTCCACACTTTCCTTTCAGATTCTAGCGGTGAGTTCTGTGACCCTCAAGGGAGGGGCAAGGGTAAAAGAGGAGCCCCATGGGCCTCACGGTACCCTGGGGAGCAGAATGAGTGTCCCAGAACTTAGTGCCACAGAAACGCAGCTATGCTTCCAGTGTTCTATGCATTTCCAAGAAGAACAAAAAATGAATAAATATTACAGTTTGGTGTCATTTGAGGATGTGGCTGTGGACTTCACCTGGGAAAAGTGGCAGGAACTGGATGATGCTCAGAGCACTTTGTACAAGAATGTGATGCTGGAGACCTACAGGAACCTGGTGTTTTTGGGAGGCTGCATTACCAAACCCAATGTGATCTTCAAATCAGAGCAAGAAGCAGAGCCATGAATGGTAGAAGAACCCCCAAACCAGAGCCTACAAGGGACAAAGAATTGGCATGCTCCTGAAGCTTAAAGAAGATAATCCAGGAAAACCTTGCCACCTTCAAAGCACAATAGGAAGAATAAAAGCAGTTCAAGATACCCACTGTTGCTGTAAGAATAAAATAAAATTTAAAAAGAACAAGGTCAACAACTGGCTGATGATAAGCACTTGGTTGAAAACTACAACTAAGCAGTGGGTAAACATCTTTACTAAATATTTTCTTATGAATAAAAAATGAATAAAGAAGCAAAGAAAAAAAGTTCTAATCAAGGAACTATCAATATATGTCCTGCTGGTTTAAAAAATGCTATGGAGGGGCCGGCCCATGGCTCACTTGGGAGAGTGCGGTGCTGATAGCACCAAGGCCATGGGTTTGGATCCCTGTATAGGGATGGCTGGTTAGCTCACTTGGGAGAGCATGGTGCTGACAACACCAAGTCAAGGGTTAAGATCCCCTTACCGGTCATCTTTTAAATTAAAAAAAAAAAAAATGCTATGGACCAGTGACTCCACTGTACTTCCTGTTTTCCCCTTTTTGAAAAGGGGGCTACTGGAGTCCTATAGACGTTATCTGATGACTATCCAACTATTATATATTGGGTATATAAGCAACAGATAAGTTGTCTCTTTAGTTCACAGGTCCTCCGATCAAAAGGAACCTGCACTCACAGAACTGTATTCTATAAGATATCACATCTGAAAAGCTTCAATCATACTTGGACTTAATTAAATGTTGAGATCTTGGACTCTTAGTAAATGCTATAGAGAGATGAGTGTTCATCCCTTGAATGCAGGTTAAACTTAGTGGCTTGCTTCTAATAGAAGATGATAGTAGTAATGTTCTATGATTTCCAAGGTGAAGTCATAAAGAAGATAGCTACCACCTGACTTGCTTTGCTCTCTCTCCTCACTTCTCTCTCTCTAGGATTGCTCCCTCTGGGAGAAGCCAGCCACCGTTCCATGAGGACACTCAATCAGCCTGAGAAAGGTCTCAGTGGAAAGCAACTGAGGCCTCCTCTAAAAGCCAACATTATCTTGCCAGCCGTATGAGTGAGTCACCTTGCAAATGGATCCTCCAGCCCCAGTCAAGTCTTCAGACGGCTAAAGCCTCAGATGAAGACTTGACAACAATATCATGATAAAGTCAAAACTGACCAGCTAGTTGCTCCTCAATAACTGACCCTCAGATACTGAGAGATGATGATAAACGTTTATTGCTAAAATTAGCCCCCACTAAATGTTGGGACAATTTTTAGTGTATTATCTTAGAAATGCAAAGTAAGCTTAACAATCAAAACTCAATCACTATAATCCACCATATTAACAGAACATAAAATTACTTCAATACATATAAAAACTTTTTCATAAAATTCACCAACCACTCATGATAAACTAGAAGGAGATGAAAATTTCCTTAGTCTAATAACGAGTATCTACAAATATATATACACACACATATACATATACAACTAACATAATACTTAATGGTGAAATATTGACCACTTTCCCTTAAGTTCAAGAACAAAACAAAAATGAATACGATAACCTCTTCTAGTAAACATAGACCCTAAAAGGCAATGAGGCAAGAAATAAAATGTTTATAAATTGGGGGAAATTACTATAGTTTATGGCTCTGCTCCTAGTCTCTGTGGATAAAGCAACATGGGAGCAATCTGCATTACCCTGGCCTTTGCTTGTCAGCACTGAAAACTACTGCCTCCAAGCTACGCTACAGAGTGTCACTGATAATGTTGGTAAATTTTAGATACAGCATAAATAATCTTACCATGAATTAGCCAAGACCTCAATGTTTTCAAAAATTTCTAAGAAAATTTAAAAAAAAAAAAAAAAAAAAGGCTATAGGCAATTTCATTTCAAAAACTCACCAAAAGAGTGCTTCAGTCACTAACGATTTTTTTTTTAAACTGATGAATGTTCTATTGCGTATTTGTAGGCTTTTTAAAAAGCTGCAATTTTAAAATGCTACACAGGGTAATGGTCTACCCATGTTCACAACTATCTCTAAAAAATTCTATTTAGGTATTCAGAACATTTTTTAATTTTAATTATTTTTATTAATTATTGCTCTTAGCTAACATGAAATGCATAATCCTCATTTCTAAGACAAGAATATGTAGGTCAATGGCCAAGATACAATTAGATAAATTTAGACAGATATATTTAGAACAGTTTCTGAATTTCCAACCTGCTTCTTAGCCTAAGACTAAATCATCCTATACAAGTAGTCTCTCTTTTTTTTTTTTTTTGGCGGGAGCGCCACCGCGCTCCCAAGCGGCGCACTGTAGCAGTGCACCACCGGGCCGGCCCCCCAAGTAGTCTCTTTTAACCAAACAAAAAAAAAAAAGTTCTGAACATTTGGAAATTTATAAAATATAAATTAGGCTATACACACAAAAATATGGTTTTAATACAAACTCCTTTAAAATAAATTTTCCTGGGCCGGCCCATGGCTCACTTGGGAAAGTGTGGTGCTGATAACACCAAAGCCATGTGGTTTTAATACAAACTCCTTTAAAATAAATTTTCCTGGGCCGGCCCATGGCTCACTTGGGAGAGTGTGGTGCTGATAACACCAAAGCCATGGATTCAGATCCCTATATAGGGATGGCCGGTTGGCTCACTTGGGAGAGCATGGTGCTGACAACACCAAGTCAAGGGTTAAGATCTCCTTAGGAGGAAGGGGTATGGGGAGGGGGCCTAGCAAGAAACTGGTTAATGGACACAAGGAATGATTACATTCTGTAACGATGAACATGCTAATTATCCTCATTTGATCATCATGCTTTGTACACAGATACTGATATTCAACTCTGTACCCCACAAATATGTTCAATCAATTATTTTTCAATAAAAATAAGTTCCCTTCCAGTTAAAATAAAATTTGAATTTTTTAAAGGCCTACAAGGAATGCATCACTCAAATTTCAGTTTCAGCATCATTTTCCCTTATTAGGCTTCAGATCCTTCAGCATACCAAAATCTTTTGACTTCAGGGGGTTTTGCACTTTGCATTCTTACTGCCAGGAAAGCACTCCCCTAGCTCTTTCTGAGGCAGGCTCCTTCTTATATTTCTGGTCTCAACTCAAATTCCTATTAAAAAGTTGTCAGTTCACTCGAGCTGCTATAACAAAATACCACAAACTGGGTGGCTTACACAACAGAAATTTATTTCTCACTACTCTGGAGGCTGGGAATTCCAAGATCAAGGCACAGGCAGATTCTGGTCCTGGTTCACAGACTGCACCTTCTCACTGTGTCCTCACACAGTGTAACTGGTAAGGAGTCTCTCTCCAGTCTCTTTTAAAAGGATACTAATCCCATTCATGTGGGCAGAGCCTTCATGATCTAATCACCTCCCAAAGGCCCCACCTCCAAATACCATCACCTTAAAGGTTAGGATTTCAACATATGAATTTGGTGGAGACCCAAGCATTCAAGCCATAGCAAAAGGCACTAAATATCTCCTTGCACTCATATTCCATTATTCTCTATTTTTTAAAGTGTCTAAAATTACCTTATTTATTTGTATAGTTTCTTGTCTGTCTGCCTTACAAAATAAAAGATACAAGAGACCAGAGACTGTCTCATTGACTACTACATCTGCAGCACCTAGAAAAACATCCAGCACAGAGTAAATGCTTAGTATTTGTTAAACAACATATACTTATACTCAGCATTTATTAAGGAAAAGATACTTTGCTAGGCACCATGGATATGAAGCCCCATACCTTTGGTTTTTAAAAATGTTTTATTAAAATAGAATCTTATGGACATTTAGATTTTTTTAGAAACTGACATTCTAAAATCCTATATATTTATGTTAATCATTTCCAAACCATTAAAAATTTAAGAAAAAATTCTGCTACTTTACCTAGAAATGCATCATTAACATAACATCTGCCCTTTGAATATACACAATAATGATACAAGGCTTTAGAAATAATTTTTTTTTTTCAAAATAGCAGCCACAGGATATGCATATGGTTTGCCATATCCTTGCTTAAATCTATGGCTCAATTAACCAGCTACTAATGTTTAAGTAACAAATACAGTACTAAGCCACTTCATAAATGTAAGTGCTGGTGATTTGATAACTTTTCCTAAAAACAAAACATGCATTGTTTTGATTCATTTTTATAGAAATCACACAACCACCATTCCCTTGGTATCTTTAATATTAATATTTGGAGAAAAGTCTATAGCTTCCATACTACACTTACTTAAAATTATGCCCAAGGCATGCCAAATGATTAATCAATAAAAAGAACACTATGCCATATAGGGAGAGAAGAGGGAGTAATTAAGCAAGGGAGTTACAGTTTTGCCTCCCAGAAATCTAGCCTAAACAAATTTTTAAAGTTTTTTTTTTTTTTTTAATACGCTTAGCTTCAACATCCAAAAGTTGTTAATTGGTTTACCATTTAAATATTCAACCTTGGATGTTCATTACTGAATCCATGATCCAGAAATTACCCACTCCCATCATCTTTTTTAGCAATTTCTCCCTTAATTTCTGGGTGGTGGCTCATCTGCCCTCACAGGAGGCCCTTGGTGGAAGGGTGCTTGGGAGCAGGACAGGGCTTCATCTTGCCGATTTCCTGATGAACTTGATTCTCTAGATGGAAATTCCTGATCCTCCGAATCACCACAGCCCCAATCTCCTTACAACATGATGTAAACCCTTAAGATTTTAACCCTTAAGTGTTAAGTAATTAAAATATGCCAATTGGGGCCGGCCCGTGGCTCACTCCGGAGAGTGCGGTGCTGATAACACCAAGGCCCCGGGTTCGGATCCCATATAGGGATGGCCGGTTCGCTCACTGGCTGAGCGTGGTGCTGACAACACCAAGTCAAGGGTTAAGATCCCCTTACCGGTCATCTTTAAAAAAAAAAAAAAAAAAAAAAAATTTAATAAATATTTATTGAATCAATGAACTGAATCTTTTTAAAAAATCGCCAAGACCACTAATGAAACAACTTGTTTGCTTAATAGTATTATTCACTTGTACATAAAAATATATTCCAAAAAAAATAAAATAAAATAAAAATAAAAAAAAAAATATATATATATATATATATATTCCATTACGTAGAATCAACATGATTATAATATATGAACAATAAAAACAGCTTTGTCTTCTTTTGAAAAAAAATCAACATAATTTCTCAGAGTAATTTCACTTTGATCTTTTTACTTAAAAAATGAGACAAAAACTGACAAAACTGCTAATAGCCTACTAAAGCTGTTCCCTTACATTTCAAATACTATATATAAAGTGATTGTGTATGCATAAAGATCCAAAACTCAGACACTATAATATTAAGTATCTTAAGTCACTAATGCGAAATAAGGAGAAAGCAAAATGAGGTCTAAAAATTAAAATGAAGGTCCCTACCCTCAGACATTCAGTTCAAGGAAAATATTCCATTCCATCCATAAACAGGGATGTTCCCAAATCCTTTGAAATAGAAAAAATAACCTCTTTTCTAACTTCTCTATCAAAATACTAACTTACTTAAATGACAACAGTATTCTCATCTTAAATAAATACCAATACCTAAAAACAAAAACTTTTTTGAAAGGACTTCTTTCTTTCTTTTTTTTCTATCGTGAAATTAGGAGTGTATTTGAGAAACTCAAGAAAATAGGGACTATCCTCTTGCTCCCTTCTTTCCCAGGTTTTCAATTGTTTGTCAGGATTTTGGGTTAATATTTCCACTGAGAAGTTGTAGCATGGATGAAGTGGACACTACAGGAAACAAACTGTTTTAGTCCATTTTTTGTTGCTTATAACAGACTACCTGAAACTGGGTAAATGATAAAAACAGAGATTTATTTGGCTTACAGTTCTGGGACAGCTCTGTGAGAGCCTCCACTGCTCTCACATCCTGCCGGCCTGCAGATTTAACACAATGTGGACACCACTGAGGTTTCAGGCCTCTACTCTCCAGAGCTGCTGCACGAACCACACTTGGGCCTGTTCCAGCCAGAGCAGCTGGGATGCAGGGTGCAGGATCCCAAGGGCAGCTGTGCTCCAGGTCTGTCCTCCAGGATGACTCAGTCCTTCTAGGCCTCAGGGTCTGTGATGGGTGGGGCACCCTTCCAGACTTCTGAAATGCCTGAGGGGCTTTCCTCTCATTGTCTCTGCTATTAGCATCTCGCTGCCTCATCACCAAGATAATGTATTTAATAACGAGTTTATCTGCTTCACCCTTGAGTTTTTCTGCTCTCCACTTCTCTACCGCATGGCCAGGCTTCAAATTTTCCAAATCTTTACGCTCTGCTTCCCTTTTAAATTCTGGCTTTATATCATTTTGCCACCATAACTCAGAGTAAGCTCCTAAAAGCAACCATGCAGCTTCCTTAATGCTTTGCTGCTTAGAAATTTCTTTGGCCAAATGCTCTGGTTCACAACTCTTAAGTTCCAACTTCCACAAAGTTCAAGGGCATGGACACAATGCAGCCAAGTTCCTTGCTAAGGTGTACCAAGGGTGATCTTTTGTCCAATTCCCAGTAAGTTCCTCACTTCTATCTGAGACCTCATCATCCTCATGATCTTTACTATCCACATTTCTGTCAGCATTCTGGTCACCGCCACGTAAGTCTCTAAGACATTCCAAACTTTCCCTTGAGATTTTCTCTTCTTCTAAGTCCTCCAAACTCCTCTAACCTTTGCCTAATACCCAATTCAAAAGCTGCATCCACACTTTCTGTATTGCAACACCCCACTCCTGGTACCAATTTTCTGTTTTAGTCTGTTTTGTGTTGCTTATAACAGAATACCTGAAACTGGGTGACTTATAAAGAACAGAGGTTTATTTGACTTGATTCTGGGACAGTTGCATCTGGCACAGGCCTCAGGCTGCTTCTACTCATGGTGGAAAGTGGCGGCAGCCAGTGGGTTACAAGTAGACCACATGGCGAGAGAAAGCAAGAGAGAGAGCGGAGGTGCCAGGATCTTTCTAAACAATTAGCTCTCGCAGCAACTAACAGAGTGAGAACTCACTCATTAATCCTCCCTCCGCCAGGGAGAGCATTAACCCATTCATGAGGGATCTGCCCCCATGGCTCAATCAGTTTCCAACACTGCCACATTCAGGATCAAATGTTCACAAGAGTTTTGGTAGACAACACATCCAAACTCTATCACAAAGATAAGGATTGAAATAAAAACACCTATAGAATTACAATATAGTAGAAACAGCCCTTTTCTCCACAGCAACTCATCCCTTCCCTAATATCTCAAAAGGAAGAAGTTGAAGAGGCTATAAAGATACAGTATAAAAGACTCAAACTGGGAATGATGAAAGGCATTCAGAGTAAGAAATTATGAGTAATTAATTAATTAATAGAGCTAGGCAATGATAAAAAACAGTTCATAACATCACATAGCAAATATTATGTGCTTCCCGATGTAAGTACTCAACATCATCTACAAAATATTCTGCCCCCAACCCCAAATAAAGAAAAATTGAGTGACACAGATATAGAAATTAAATCTGATCAAGTTCTAAATTTAAGAGCAATTAGCAACAAATCCAGGGGTGAAAGGAACATGTTTACCACCACAGGAATGTAACTGGCAAGTTCTGATGGTGGGAAAACTCTTCAGTTTCTTCAACAAATACAGAAATGGAGGGAGAACCTATAGATTACAGAATAATGCGCAGACCTTACTTGGCTCTTGATCTGAATAATGTAAAAACACATTTATGAGATAATGGAGAAGAACACTGAACACTATCATATGGCAGTGAGGAATTATTACTAATTATGTTTCACTGTGATAGTAGCTATTTGGTTTTCTTTCCTTCAAGAGAGTAGTTGACTAAGAAACTGGATGCTAAAGTTTTACAGTACAGAAAGGGAACATGAAAATTAATATAGGTGAATGGATTTGTCCACAATGTGCTGGATTTGGCATACCTGGAAATGAAATATAAATTGTGAGACTGCAACCACGAGAAGAAAGTAGCTTTGCTTGCTTGCCAGTCAACCTTTTCTCCCCTGATATAAGCTCTATAAATAGGCCAAGAGTGATAATGGCTGCTCTAATCACTTCATATTGCAGATACTACCACTTCTGGCATGTACCTGGCCCAGCACCAAGGCTGTGAATAAACTAGATCAAGTAAGAAGCCAATGAAGTTACCAAATGCAAAAAATGTACTGTGGCTAATGAGAGCCTCTAACGTACTCAATAGCACCACGAGTATAAATCAAGAATAATTTAGAACACAAGTTCTAAATTTCCTCCACCATTTCTGCTCTGGCCATTTTCAGTCTCCCTCTGAAGATAGTCCACACAAAGATGGGTCACCATATGCTGAGGCCTAAGGTCCCCAAGATAAATGTGCCAAAATCCATCCACTATACATACCCTCAGGCTTACTGCAAATTGTTTAGTGGATTGCAATGGAGAAAAATAATGGGAAACCTTTGATGATAAAATGTTAACTTAAGAATAAACCATGCTTCCATGCTAGGTTAAAACTAAGGCAGACAGGATACTGCTTAAAATCTTAACTACATGACGTTTTTGTTCTTAATACAGAAAGGAAAACAGTCCTGTTTTCCTGGAGTTTTAGTCCACCCCCATTTTCCCTATCCCCAGCAATACCTTTCTTTAATTATAAGGCACCTAACAAAATGCTGACTCTATGTATCATAAAAGTCATTTTTTTTAAACCAGACAACTCAGTAGAAAAATAACTTCTACTAATCCCATTGGACAGTATCTTGTTTCTCTAACGTTAACCATGCTAATGAGAATTTAATTTCTAGATTACCTAACCATAACCCTACTTTATACACATTCTTAAGAATGGCTGGAGGGGGCCGGCCCGGTGGCGCACTGCTACAGTGCACCGCTTGGGAGCGCGGCGTTAAAAAATAGGCAAAGGATTTAAACAGATATTTCATCAAAAACATACAGAGATGATAAATAAGTTTATCACTATGGAGATGAATAATATAAAAAGTAAAATCCAACAATACGAAGTGCTGACAAGAATGTGAGGAAATGAGAAGTCTTAGAAATTGCTGTTTGGTAAGGAAAATGGTACAGCCACTTTGGAAAAGTGTTTGGCAGTTTATTTTAGATTTAAATGCATACTTATAGATTGCTTGGCAACCCCTTGCTCAGTTACTCACCCGCAATAAATGAAAACTTATGGGTAAACCAAAAACTTTTATGGGAGAGTGCGGTGCTGATAATACCAAGGCCACAGGTTCGGATCCTATATAGGGATGGCTGGTTGGCTCACTGCCTGAGAGTGGTGCTGACAACACCAAGCCAAGGTTTAAGATCCCCTTACCAGTCATCTTTAGAAAAAAAATAAAATAAAAAGAATGGCTAGTATAGGGCTGGCTTGTGGCTCACTCAGGAGAATGTGGTGCTGATAACACCAAGGCCGTGGGTTTGGATCCCATATAGGGCTGGCCAGTTCACTCACTTCAGAGAGCATGGTGCTGACAACACCAAGTCAAGGGTTAAGATCCTCTTACCGGTCATCTTTAAAAAAAAAAGAATGGCTGGTATAAGTAAGTCTTAACAGATTTAATTGTGTTGCTCTTTGAACATCAGAACTAATTAATTTACTAATACATGGACATGTATTATAGACAGAGGAAAAAAGTATTTTGCAAACGAACTGGCAGTAAAAAAAAAAGTACATTCAAGTCTCCAGTCATTCTCTTTTAAGCTTAAAGATCCATTTAAGAAAAGTGCTATTTTCCAATACCTTATTTAAAATTATTTTATAAAGAAAATGACAGGGCTGGCTGGTTAGCTCAGTTGGTTAGAGCACAGTGTCAATGATAACATCAAGGTCAAGGGTTCAGATCCCCATACCAGCCCCACAAAAAAAAAAGACTAGCTCCACACTACAATTAGTTGTTCTGTTATACAGTCCTTTTTTCCCCTACACCCTACTTTCTCTTCTCCACATTTTAGAGTAGGAAGGAAACATAGAAATCATCTGGTTAACTAGATTGAGGTCCTTGGGCAGAAACTATTTCTTTTATCTATGTACCCATCCCCACCTGGCACATAAGTACTCACATAAGTACTTAATTTAACTAGGTGTGAATATCCCCCCCACATACGAGGGTACTTCATGGAGGGCTGGTTAGTTAGCTCACTTGGAGAGCATGGTGCTGGTAACACTAAGGTCACAAGTTCGGATCCCATACTGGCCAGCCACTCCCCCTCCCCCTGTAGGGGATGCATAAAGCAAATGCACTTCACAGGGCCTGGTTTTCCAAAGCCCTGCAGTTTCAAATATTGACCTTACAAAAAACAGGAAATTTTCCCCAGGCTACACAGTCTCTGTCGTAAGATAAAGAACTGTAACACAGCAAGGTTGCTGGCTCAAAGACAGACAGGTTACCGACTGATATGTAAACATACTGGGAAATTACTGTAAGACGAGAATGTATGCTAAAATCAAGCTTTTGTTAGTGGATTGACTTAATTGCATGTTACCAGCTTCTATCGTTAAACTTGTTAAACTGTACTTAGCAAAAACCCCCACCTATGTTCCCTTCCTGTAACTTCCTGGTCTGGAGAATAAATGTGGGAAGAGAACCCCAATTTGTGGTTAATTTCCCAGATGGAAGAAATGCCTCTATCTTTTCGGGGGCTTCTCACTGCTCAGAAGAGATGGGCTTTGAGTAATCTTTGGCAGCTCTGTCACCCAGGGGGAAAGTAATGACAAATCCATGGGAGGCAAAGCAATATCCCCCCAATAAAAAGAGTTCATGGAAAGATTCATATTATCTTTCAATTCCATTTTTCCAGGAACTTTTTGAAGTGCCCAAGTACACACAAACAACAGTCTGCTGATAGACTTTCACTTTTCATTAGTCTTTACCTAAATGAAACACTCATCCAGGTAAGTTTTAAAATTATACAAAGCCAAGTTAATGACTTAGCAATCTTCACTATCTACCTATTGACTATTAAGTGACAGAGTCTGAACAAAGAGAAATGAGGTTCCTTATTTTGACTAAAGACATGAAAGAGAACAGAAACAAAACTTAAACACTGTAAATTAAAGCCACAAAGCCTGAATAAGACAATCAATCAAATCTGAGTTGTACTGGCTATTTTAAAGTATTTTTAAATCACATTTTTACTATTACCACTTGCTCCTACACTTTTCCTCTCCTAGCGATTCAGGAATATAGAAAGAAATTAAGACAACTAACATACTTTTTAGTTTCACCCTGCTCCTTCCTTTTACCACATGGCCCTGCAGGCTGAGTGTGAAAAGTAACTGAGCATCAATCCCACTTCTGCTGACAGAAGCTGCCCACACAGAAGCAGAAAACACTGCTTCTTTCCCTTAAGTACAATCATGAGTTCTAAAAGAGAAAGGAAGGTAGGTACAATCAAAGATAAAGGCTTCTGATAACACGAAGTTCAGAGTTCAATCCCTGTACCGGCGAGCTGCACAAAAAATAAAAATAAAGGCTAAAAAACTTTTTAAAAGTTTCATGACAATAATCAAATTCAAGACAAATTTGACAACTAAAGAAAAGTACCAAATTTCTTTAATCTGGTGATAAAGAAATCAAACCAAAATAAATAAGTAAAACCAATAAAATTTCTACTTATTGAATTTAAGTATTAATTTTAAAAAAATCTTTAAAAAGTATTGCCTACCTCATCCTTCATATGCCACCTGAGCTTATCCACCCAAAAGAAGAAAATTCATAACCCATTAGCAGAATAGAGTATCTTTACAACTTGGCCCTACCTCCACTACGCTACCCATCCCTCTGAAAACTCAAGGCACTGGCCCCACTGAACCACCAATGGGCACTGATACTCATGACTTTGCTTAGGCTGTTCCCTAGGCCTGGAATTCTCACCTGGAAATCCATCTCAAACTTCAGGCTTAAATGTTTAAGTTCTTTGAGTACCAGGACCTTGTTGGTCTTACCACTACAGGTCTTGCATCTAAAGCACTGCTGGCACACAGTAAAGCAATCCATAAATTAGTGTTGTGAGAATAAAGAGGTTCGACACAAATATTTTATCCTCTGTGTTTTCTCAATAGCTCTTCCCCCTTCCATAGTCTCACAGCTTGTTACTGAGGTTATTATATGTGTATTTCATTTAACCTACATAATTACAGCTATCCAAGAAACTGTTATCTGGTCCCAAACTCGTTCCTAAAATAATATAAAACATTACTGAGGTTATTATATGTGTATTTCATTTAACCTACATAATTACAGCTATCCAAGAAACTTTTATCTGGTCCCAAACTCGTTCCTAAAATAATATAAAACTCTGAAATCAGTATGCTTCAAAAGAACACATATTAACAGTACAACATTTTTCATCTCTTACAGGTTTTCTCAAGTATTGTCAATTCAGTAAACATGAATATACATAATTTTCATATCCCTAGTTATGTGCAGGAAAATGAAAAAGGTCTAAGATGATTAACCAAAGTTACCAAACATAAGGTTTGGGTCTCTAATATATACCAGATCCAAGCTTTAAAGAAAAGGGAAAAAAAAAAATTCAAATTACTTACATATCAAGTCTATCCATGTACAAGTCACAACAAAGATTGGGGATCCCACTAAAACAACTGAATAACAAGTAAATACCGAAGCTGACAGAAGTTACTAGTCATATATTAATGAGATTGAAAGTACCAGTGTCACTATAAATATTAGGAACAAGAAACCTTTGAAGGACATACACTTTGCACTCAATTCTAACAGAATTGCACTAAATTAGGAACTAAACTGAATTTATCTTTAATATCTGGGTCTTGAATTAATCATGAAAACTATAAAACAAAAAGTATTATGAAGTTACTCTCTTATTATTGGATGTAATCTGGCCAGCCATAGATGATAGATAGACAGACAGACAGAAAGACGGATAGATAGAACGAAATGTAAAGTTATATAAACTGAATTAGTGAGTAATGTAACGACTACACCATGAACTCAATATGAAGCTAACAATAGGGAAAGTTTCCACCTACAAAATCCAGTCCATCTCATTTTCCACAAAATGTGCCAGGAAATAGAAACTTACCATTAAGAAATCTAACTTAGCTGGTCCTTTAGGTATAATTACCTTGAAGTTTCTCCCTGCCTTTCAGATTGTATATACCTATTTTGAAGTTTACATCTTAATATGTTAACACTATGAAAAAGATGTGGTTTCAAGTTTTAAGATTACAGTGGCACAAAAAAGCATTGTAAAGCAACCTGATTTAAAAATGTCTAAGAAATATTTTTACTTTTCATTTAATGGAATTGCATAAAATTTCACTAAGGTTCTTTTTAAAGTAGCATATACAGGTCATTACAATCAATTTCATCTTGGTTTCCGGAATTCGAATTTAACTCATAATTTTGTATTTATTGGGCAACTACTGTGCACAAAGCACTCATCTAGGCACTGTATTGGGCATATTACTTAGTCAAAATATTTATATTTCCTACTAAAAGAATGGTTAGCGTTGTGACTTCTCAAGACTTCAGGTAATAACTATCAATTGCAGACCTCTAAAAATGCTTGTTAAATCAAAAGGCAATGCCCTGACTACTGAAGGAATCCAAATTGCCAGGGTCAGCAAAACTTCATTAGAAAGTTAATAGCCTCCATCCTTAAAATATCCCAAGAGAAGAAAGGGAGTGATTCAAGCTGTTAGCATGTGCCCAACGATGCTACAACAATAATAACCTAAGCAAAACTGCCAGATGTATTTGTAGTTAAGAGGTCCAACCTTGACAAAGCATCATCAGTGGGATTTTCATCCTTCTGGGTGGAAGGGTTCAGAAAGCAAAAGCGCAGTCAAAAAAAAGAAAGAAAAACAGTGGGATTTTCATCCTTCTGGGTGGAAGGGTTCAGAAAGCAAAAGCGCAGTCAAAAAAAAAGAAAGAAAAAAAGAAAGAAAGAAAAAAGTGCATCCACAAGCATAAACTAACTGTTCAACCGGTAAAGGATCTGGGAGGACCAGTACAGACGCTCTTTCCTTCAACCTGAAAGCATCTACTTTGTGACGGGGGCAAGATGATTTAAAAGTGAGAATGAATGACGTGAAGTTCCGATAGGGGATGCTGCATAAATAGCACAATACACTAAAATGGATGTTGTAAGAAATAAATTACTAAGTGCCAGGGGAAAAGACGACTCTCTGCAAAGAGAAAGGGAAGGCGATAGTCCTTATTCCGAGGCTCGTCAGTTTACATCCTCGCCGGGTTTTTTTAAAAAGTTGACAAACTCCCTAGAAGAGGTCCATTTTGGAGACTGACACATCTCTCCCATTGACCAGAGGCGCCTGCGGACCGAAGAAACGCCGAGAGTTAGGCGGCGCCCAAGCCTTAGCAAGCCTTTTCTCCTTCCAGGGCCACGGCAGCCCCGGCACAGGGGCGGCCGCGGGAGCTCTTCGCAGCAGGGGCAGATGTCGGCGCCGGAACCCGGATCGCAAAGCTGGTGGAGCTGCCGCCACCGCTTCCCTGGAGTGCTGGGAGCCGGAAAGTTGCGTGAAGACAACTCCAGAGCCTTGAAGCCTCTTCCCCGCGACGCTCGGGGGCTGCGGCACCTCCAGCCTCCCCCTCAACCGCAGCAGAAAAGGATCCACTTCGACCCAGCCCCAGCGGCCTGGGGAAGAGGGTGGCGGTCGCCCTCCAACTCGGCTGGGCCAGGACGCGAGGGTCACCAGCGGCGGCGAGCAAACGGGTCGGAGGTGTTCGACCCCCTCGCGTCCCTCCTTCACCCGGGCCGCGCCTCCTGCCAAGTCTGGGCGCAAGCCCCCGGCGCCCACCAGCCGGGCGTGTCACGACCCCAGCGCCCGGACGCCTCACCCGCGGCCCGCATCCCTCCGACTTGTCCCGACCCCTCTCTGGAACGCAGCCCGCGCCCCGCAGCTAGACCAGCAGCCAGGCCGCATCCCCGCGCCCCTTCCCACCTCACCTGCGCTCCGCGGCGGCTCCGTACCTCCTCGTCCACTCCGTGCGCCCCGTCGGGACACGCACCGACCCCCTAGCCGGGACTCTGCCTGCCGCGGTGACTCGGGACACGAAGGTCACCACCGCCTTCTCCTTCTTGGCACAAGTCTCGGCGGCGATCAGAGAGTCGCGGTCAGAGACCCACCGGGGCCAAAGTGAACCTCGCCGCCTCCGCAGCCTCCACCACCAAGTCCCTTCACTCGTCCGCGCCGCCCCAAGAAAATGTCACCAGAGGCCGTTCCGCTCGGCGCCTCACTTCCGCCCGGAACCACAGAGTCCACGCCGGCCAGCTAGAGCGGCCGCTGCGGCGGAAGCCTCTGGGGACTGGAGCCGAAGGCCGGGGGAAGCTAGACAGCGACATCTGGCGGGAGGGAACGCGCGCTCCTCCCGCTGCAGATCGCGGGGCGAGCTAGCGCCGGCTTCCCGGGCTTCTTCCCCGCACTCCCTCCTTATGTTCAGACAGCTCCCTTTCAGAAATGTCTTTCCCGGAGGGTGGGAAAGCCAGTCGATGCAAACCAAGGACAGTGCCCTAGAAAAGGACGGCGCTCTCTTTTTCGTACGCTGCTCATACTCACCCCCTCCCGAAGCCTTCCGGAATGAAGCTCGCGGTGTCTGAATCCTTGAGTCACTCCAACAGGGAGCCCGCTACCCTCTCTCCCCACTTTTTCGCAGATGCCAACAGCTCGGCTCGGGGAGACTCGACGGTGCTCTTCTCTTGCAGTGGCACCAACATCCTGTTCAAGTTTCTGGACGGGAACCTTGCAAATAGACCGCCATCTGCTGGTGAGACTGAGCCCGCCAGGGAGTCCCCCCGCCCCGCCCCTACGAGCGTTTCAGACTCCCGGTTTCCCCCTCCACCGTCGCTCCGATTTGCAGCTCGCCCTGGGAAGGGTGTTGCAGCGGCACTCTGAATTTTCGAGGCCCCTCCGTGAGATCAGGGGGTGGGGGAAACGCGGTGCATGCGGGACTCGGAGAAAGGTGAGGTGGGGGAAAGCCACCTGGCGGGAGGAGGGCTTCCGAAGGAGGAAGAGGATGCTGCGGACAAACCTCACAGCTCAAGATCTGGCCAAGATCCCGCGCTCCCTAAAGGCAGTGCAGGGTTTTGAGAAAGTGGCGGGGGGGGGGGGGGGGG